>NC_051209.1:12445881-12517581 GCF_015220075.1 Falco rusticolus | reverse complement strand
TCCATAATTTTCCCAGGGACTGAAGCCAGACTAATGGGCCTATAATTTCCTGGACCTTTCTTTAAGCCCTTCTGGTAGGTGGGGTGACATTATCCTTCTTCCAGTCTTCTGGGATGTCCCCTGATCTCCACAACTTCTCAAAGATTATGGAGAGCAGCCTTGCAACGACATCAGCCAGCTCTTTTAAGACCCTTGGGTGGATATTGTCAGGGCCTGTTGATTCGTAGGGGTCAAACTCCTGTAACAGTTCACATACCAACTCTTAAATCACTGACTGTTGGGTCTGTGTTGCATCAAGCTGGATTTTTTGTTCCCAGGGCCTGGGGCCCAACAGTGCTGGTAAAGACAGAGGTGAAGAAAGTGTAGAGAACCTCTGCCTTTTCAGCATTGTTGGTGACTAATTCACCTCTCCTATTTAAAAGTGGGCAAATATTTTCCTTCTGTTTCTGTTTGTTTATGTACCTGAAGAACCCTTTATTGTTGTTTTTGACATCTCTGGCCCAATTTCAATTCAAGCGGAACATTTTGTTAAAGAAAATGTATTTTGAATTAAGAAATTTAAATGCTGAAGCTGCTAAATAGCAGAACCAGGCCTCATCCCTTGTGTAGCCCCTAATCCAAGGCTGGTTTAAACCCCAGTCAATCAGTAGGAGAATAGAGAAACAATAGTTGATCAATTTGTATACACAGCTGCTCTCAGAAACACAGGTGGTTTAGAAAAATTATATATATTAATAGGAATTCCTTGTTCAAAGACTAAGTGTGCTTGAAGGATTGTGTGAGTTAAAGCAGTCAGAAAGAAAATCATGATCCAAGGAGGACCTTGGAACCGAGACAGAGACTGGAACTGAATAGATGAATCAGCTGGGACAGGGTCAGGTGATGGATTTGCAGAACTGACAAGACCAAAGGAACTTCTAAAACCTTTGGACATTGACTAATGATTTGCTAAGTGATATAAACTGTGCTGCATCCCTTTGTTCTTTGCCACTCACTGAGGTGAGCTGGGATTAAAGTAAGCGTAGCAGTACCCACGTTCTGTGTGAATTTTTCCTTTAACACTTTTGGTTTTCTAACTGCATCTCTGCATGCCCTGGCAATGCCCTTCTAGTTCTCCACAGTAATTGCCTGCTTTTCAATCTCTGGTATGCTGCTTTTTGGTTTTGAGCAGACTCAGAAGCTTGCAGTTAAGCCAAGGGGGTCTCTCGCTTCGCCTACTTCTCTACCTTTAAAGGGGATTGTGGATAACTGGCTAGCTGAAAAAGTTCACATAGACATAGTCCAGCTGGCTGGACAAAAATGCACATCGCTCTCAGCTTATCTGAAGTAAAGCAAAAATACACTATCCTTGGCTGTTCTTGTTACACAATAACAGGAAGATCGCGGTGGGAAAAGAATGTTACAGGTGGGAACAGATAACTACAGAAGAGAAACTAGGGGCGGGCTTGGTATTTAGGCAACTAACCAATAATGAGCTTAACTTTTGTAATATGTATGAGCTAATTATAACAAGGCATAAAAGGTGACTGTAAGGCACAATAAACGAAGTCTGCTGATCACTCATATTGAGTGACTGTGTCTTCCCTCCGTCGCGACAAATATATACTAAAGGATGAACAAAAGAAAAAAAAGGGTGCATCTAAGTAAACCTCTGGGACCCAATTTTGAGAACTATGAGTTGTGTATGTCCAAAACACATACTTTGTGCTTATGTGTGTGTGTCTATTTGTAAATCAAGCTTATGAAAAAAAATGCATTTTAGAAAACCTGGCCCCTAGCTCTGGAAACAGATTATATAACAGCACTTTTCAAACATCATCGTGAAAAAACATCTTCTCTTTCTATTTAGTTTTGCTTTAATTTCTGGCTCCAGTCCATAAATAAATTGCATTATTTGCTTTTTACTTCTTTGGATAATATTTTATAAAGCTTTTTATTCTGTTTGAGCCATCCATCCATCCATCCATCCATCCATCCTACTAGCAAGGGTTTAATTTGTGACAGGAACTCTATCAGTCTTTTCTTACCTGAGACTTTTTATAGCATATCATGAGGAGCTGTCATTTACACTTGTGATAGTGAAGCACATGTTTCTCTGCCCTGTGTAATCCCCACCTGGTACCATTTGGGTTGCTTGTAGCTGTAACATATGCAGTCAAGAGGTCAGCCTGCATATCACTTGTGCTCTTTAAAACAGCTGAAGCCTTTTCTCGTTGTCTATTTTAGCCTAGTACTGGCATGCTAAAAGCAGTGCATCAGTACTGAATAGAAGGAAGAAAGCAAAATTCTGCTGATAACCCTTTCAGCTTCTATGGAGGAAGCAGGCAGACCAAACATTCACTTCTTCCATTCAATTACAATTTATGACTGAGTACTTTCAGTGATGGATGGCTGTAACAGCAACATAGTCAGGCAGAGACCAAGCCATTCTGCATAACAATTTTTCCTTTTCCTTTGTTAGGTGAATATCTGAGATTTCTTGCTATGATTTGCATGAAAAAGAAAACAAATATTTAACTTTCATTTCTTCAAAGGGATTATGCTTACTTTAGTCAAAATAATGCACAATATTGGAATTATAAAAAAAGCCTCTTTATTTTGATAGTTTTATAAATTTTAGAGTCTAGCCTCTGTCACAGATCTAGAATCCTGCCGACTACACCAATTTGTCATGGGCAGGCGATTTTGACAGCTTAAAGAACCACTTCCAAAGGTATCATCAAAAGTGGTTTTATTGTAGTAAGATATTGTAAAAGTGAGACTTAAAAAAGTTCGATGGCAAGGTTCACCCTATTACTTAGTGCAGAGTATATAATAATGATTCAAAGTTACCAATATAAGATCAGAGTTATCAATACAATATCAAAGTTACCAATGCAAAAACTTTGTGCACTATAATACAAGATTATATGTGATATCAGTCATTTACCAAAGATCTGCAGTTGGTAAGAGGTCTCTCAGCCTCGAGGAGTAACCTTGAGAGGCATCTAAGCTCAAGGGGAGATCACCGCCATGCAGCCAGCTGCTTAGCAGGGAGGGCTCAAAGAAAGCTCACTTAGGCTGTCTTATTTCTGGAATAAAGTGGTTGGCTTGTAGTCAAATTACATGTGATAGAAAAGAGACTCCTTGTACCCACAACTTTTTGTTCCTTGACAAATGAGTCTTGGAAGAACCACCTGCTATTCATGTGTTAATCACATGACTGATGTTCTGGTTTCCAAGCTCATATGCATCAGTGCTCACTATGTCATCCTGTTCCTGTGTGGGGTTTCAGAGAACAGACTGGAATTAGAGAAGTTCTTGGCCCAGTTACAGCCTTTACTTTCTTTGGAGCCTGAACCAAACTGCCACTAGTTTGGTCAAGGAGTTGAGTGCATCCATCACAGCCTCCACTTAAGATTTATGTGGATCTTCCTTGGCATTTCTTTCACGATCCTTCTAGCTTTCATAAAGGGTGAAAGACTGCCCTCAAGGTATATAACAACCCAGACCTTTTCTGCCAAATGACAAAATATTATGGTCAGGAATAAAGGGGGAGGCAGCTGAAACAGCTCTCTATTAGATCTTTTCCAACTCCCATTCACCAATAATTTTGCTTTTCATTTCATTCAGGAACTTTCATGAAATAAGTATGTTGAAAACCAAGCAAAACATGAGAGGTATGACCTTAAGGAGAAACAGAAGAAACTCTTTCTTCAAATAATATACATTAAAAATACAAAATAAACAGCATACATTAACACTGGCAAGGAAGGAAACTGGAATGTCTTTCTGAAAGGTGTTTATTACAGGACAGGTTAATAGAGTTATTTTCAGGATGAGGCGCTATTCAAGGTTAGCATGGCAAAATAGAACCTAGGTATAATTAGACTCAGAAAATAAATATTATGATCAGCATTGTCCCAGTTCTTTTATTTTTTCATCACCCCTATCCATTTTGTCTTGATTTTGCAGATCACAAGGACATATATATGTCTCCACCATCTTTATAACAAGTGAATCAGAAAGCCCTGACATAGGTAGACTCAGGGCAAATTCTCTACCCACTTTTCTACAATCCTCATTTGCATTGTCCTTAGCTAATTGAACTAACAATGCTTCCTTAGCTGCCCCATTCTGTGTTTGCTTATCCAAGGCATCCCTCAGCCTATCCAGGAATGACACATACCCCTCATTTGGACCTTGTTTTATTGTGGTCCATGATTGTTGTGGAGCGCCATGATCCGGGACCCGCAATAAAGCTTGGAGAGCTAACTCTTTTCCCTGCTGCAGGACTAAAGGATGTAAGCGAGCTTGTAACTGAGGAGAGTTAACTGGAGCCTCCCCCATCAATTGTGGAATCCCTGCCCCAAAACGTGGGTCATCCTGGGGGTATTCTAAATTCATCAATGATTGCTCATTTGCCAAGTGCCTCCAATTTGACTCAAGCATTAACATTTGCATAGGGGTCAATATAATTTGAGCAATCATATGGCAATCATGAGCAGCAAGCTCTGCTGTGAAAAGACTACGTAACAATGATTGAGCATAAGGTGAGCCTATTCCGCACTGCATACAGGTTGATCTTAATTATTTTATCACTCCCCAGTTGAAAGGTTACCACTCAGGGGGAGCATTACCATCCCTTTGAAGCACTGGGCAGGCTAACACCCTGCCCCCCGTGGCAGTTGTAGCATCGATATCCCCTTCATCAAGTGCTTGCTCCCGCATCTTTTTCCAGAATTTGGCAGGATCTGGTCCCGATGCTGTAATTCGGACTGGTTGTTGAACATGACCTGAGGTCTCCTCCAATAAACCTATCACAGATGGCTCAGGATCACAGTCAGGCAACGGGACGATGACTGGATCTCCCTGCCGCCCCAAAGGGAACCAACTCTGCCCGCTCAACCCGGCACTGCTCTGCTCCTCCTGCCAGCCCCGATTGCGTGAATCGGGCGATGGCGGAGAATCTGATGGCACTGAAGGTACCTTATTTGGCATCATCTCTGCAACCAGGGATATGGTTATTTCAACTGCAGCCTTTGTCTCCCTGTCCGCTTCTGATTGTTCTAGTAAATCTAAGACCAATCTCCATGCTGTCAATGATGCTGTAGCAATTTTGTCCCCTCTTGTGGCAGCCCCAAAAAGTAACGTTCCAGTGCTTTGCCATATATGAATGCTGGAGACATTTTTCACAGTAACTGCCAAATCATTCCTTTTACACCACTCCAGCAGAGCTCTTATTGCCGTCTCATCATACTTTATGCCTCTGCTTTCGAATATGTCTATTAGCATTGTGAATATAGGGTTTGTGTCTCTGTCCACTTCTGATTGTTCTAGCAAATCTGTGATCAATCTCCATGTTGTTAACGAGGCTGTGGCAATTTTGTCTCCTCTCGAAGCATCCTCAAGAAATACCTTTCCAATGCTTTGCCATGTCTGAACACTGAAAACCTTTTTCACTGTAACTGGCAAATCATACTTTTTACACCACACTAGTAGAATTCTTATTGCCATTTTATCATATTTTACACCTCTTTTTTTCAAATATACCCATAAGCATTGCAAATATAGGATTTGTCTCCCTGTCCACTTTTAGTTGTTCCAGTAAGTCTAAGACTAATCTCCATGTTGTTGGCAATGTTGTTGCAATTTTATCCCCCCCTCAAGGCAGCCTTAAAAAGTAATTTTCCAGCATTTTGCCATGTCTGAATGCTCGAGACATTTTTCAGCATAACTAGCACATCATTTACTTTGCACCATCCTAGCAAAGTTCTTATTGCCTTCTTGTTATACTTTATGCTTCTTTTTTCAAATATATCTATAAGCACTTTTGGCTGTGTGGTGCTTGGTTGCTGGCCAAGGTTAAACCACGAGAAACAGGAATACAGTAAACCACAGGCAGGTATATTAAATTAATCTAATATTCAATTTGCCCAAGTACATTAGAAAAATGAACCAAATTCATTGCTACTGCAAGTACATTTGAAACACAACAGTATTTCCCCTTTGTAAATGTCTAAACATCTAAAGATGAAATATCACACGTGCATCTTTCAGTTAAATGGTGCATTAATCCTCCAATTAAAAAAAACCCCAACACCACAGAACTCTTATGTAAAGGATTTTTTTTCTCTTCAATCAAAGTCAAATAATACATCAGTTTCTGAATGGCACCATATAAAAGACCATCTGAAATGACCTATGATTCTACAACCATTTGTTTCATAGCAATGAACCTAAAATTAGGAAGGTTTAAATACTTTACAATAAAACTTCAATACTAAAGTCTTCTCTCAAATACAGTAGCACTCAACTTATATCTTCCTAATGTGCTTGCAATTTGTTTATAAGTAAAGTCTGAAATTTATGGGCATATATCTAATAACCAGATTAAATTCTGAGTATGGAAGAACTGTCATATATAATAGCTGTAAAATTACAGCTATGCAGCAGATACATCATATAATAAACATATAATAACAAACTTGGCCAAGCCTCAACTCTTGAAGTATTTGCTCACTTTCCAGATCTCACCTATGAGTGCTTAGTGAGGAAGAGTTCCTACCAAAATGAAGGTTCTTGACCTGGAGAAACAGTGGACCAGAACTCTAGGACGCGCTGCAGTTCACAGTACTGCACCCTTTAACCATATGCCAGTATTCCTCAGTCCTTTTGCAAGTACGTACTGATAGTCAGCAAACATGGCTTGGTATGTGCATTTGCAACAGCATGGTTGCAAACAGCCTGGTGATTACAGCATTTTCATGACAGATATGAGTTTAAATATCAACGAGATTCAGGAAGCCCCAGGATGCTCTAGAAACTAAGCCCATGAGTACTTATACTCAAGTGATAGTCACTTTAAGAAAAAAACCTCATTTCAGGAAAACTCCACTTTTAAGAAACAAAAAAAACCTTTTATTAAATTCAGCTGAAACTCACTGGAGCCAAGATGATTATATAGAGTGTGGAAGACTCAGGTTTCAATCTCTTTTTCTCCTTCATTCACAGTTCAGAGCAGAAATTGAGAAACAAAAGCTGCCTTTTTAGAATACAGGTACAGGTTCTCTAGAGGTGGCCACAGATTCCTCCCCTTTTAGAAACAACAATGAAGTAATCCAGTGAGGGTCAGGATGTCCCCAGTTAAGGGACATGGGAGGAGGTATTTGTACCCTGAATGATCTGAGTAGATTCTGAAACAATGGTGAACTCACGGGTAGGGCACACTTCAAAGATGGAAAATTTGGATGCAAAAGCTTGGTCCAGTGTCATCAGAGGAAAGCCTCAAGACTAAACCCCCTGCATCTTGGGCAGCTACTTTAAGCGCAGGTAGCTGGAACACTGCTGTCCCCTTGTTTTTTATGTCGTCAAGAGAATCTTTCTAGCTACCTCTATTACTGTTTTAATTCCATAATAAAACACATGTAAAAATGTGACCCATATAGGTTATTATTATTATCATACCCTTTACAAGGCAATATAGTGACATACGTTACAAAAAACTGTGTTTCCTTCCTACCATATTCTCTCAGATCTGGTCAAATAAATGTATTGAATTAAGGATTCTTTCAGGTTTTCTATAACATAAGTTATGTGTCTGTTGTGCCTACAGAGTGTGCACATATTTTTTTAACATGTCACATCCACTTTATACATGTGCAGAGGCCAAATGCTAGCTGCTCCTGCAAATTCAAAGAGCTTTTAACGTGTTTTCTCTTTACATTTCTTTTGATTTCCACTTGCACACACAAATTAGCCTCCATATACAGCCCAGAATTGAATTATCAGGAGCAGAAAACATTCTGAAATGCTCTTTACAGAACTTCCACTGAATAAATATTTGGGTAAATATTAAAAAAAAACCCCAGAAGACTATGAAGTTCAGCCTTCAGGACTGGACACAGTTTCACCAGAGGATGAAGAGTGTGGTCTGTAAGAGCTGCAATGATGGTCTCCTTTTGAATATTTTGTAGAGAACAGTCCCTTGGCACAAGGAAGATGTACAATAAAAGGTCAATAGAGTACAAGAAATTTCCCATACCCTTAGGTGAATCATGACTGACAGCCAGTCTTTAATAGGATTTTCCTCTGCCTTTGTTGTAGTCACACTACTGTGCAACTATGGGGAAATTTCACATGCCATAGAGATCATGTACATGCAATTTGCACTGTCCCTTTGTTTTTCAGGGATTGAGAAACAACCAGAGTAACCAGAACAGCAAGAAGAACATCATCTTTTTGCCTGTTATGTAAAAGGAAAACAAAAGGAAGACAAGAAAAAGAACAATAAGAAATAAATAAAAAAACAAACAAACATAAGAATTAAATGGAACTATTGGAATTGCCTAACTTGGATATATTCCTACTTGAAATGTTTTTACAAGGGTGTCCTTGTTGCCATGATGAAAAAAAGTCCTAAATGCCAAGTAGAAATCACTTTCCTTCATCCCACCTTTCCCCTTAGTAAATGAAGACAGGATGAACAGCTAAAATTACTAATTGGTGTACTGATCAGTTGTAGTTCATTTGATTTGCAATTAATTTTGGTTTGTGGTGCATAGAAGTGGAAGGTTAGCACCAACCTTTGTGACAGCTGATACTCAATATCCTCCAAGAGAGCTGCGGGCCAGAATATCAATAATATATTTTGAAGCAGCTCTTGAAGGTTTTGAGACTGTCTTGTGCATTTGTAAGAGCTCCAGGGTATAAAAAGAAATCTGGATTTTGTTAATAAATATATATTTCTGTAAGGATCAGACATTTTTAACCTTACAACTAGTATTTAGTGGCATTCTTATGTCAGAAAAGTATAAATATTTTTCATAATCTATACTACTGTTGGTGCTATTGGTGAAACTTGATTATATCACAGCATTCAGTTTTCCAGGCTCTTTACAGGTAAATGGCAACATTAAATTAAAAGACACTACAGGTTTTGCTTCACTAATATTCAAAATTCACAGACAGTAACCCTGATAAAAGCACAAGTATATGCAAAACGTGAGAGCTATATCACTTATTTTGAGACAGGGCCACATTTAGAGTTGGTACAGGTCATTTGTTCAGTTATGAAATAAAGTTATTTTAATTAGAAAAAAATTTGAATATATCTGAAGAGAAAAGAGAATCAGTATCCAAGCACAGATTAGTTAAAACTGAGTGAAGAAGAAACTAAAGTTCAAAATTAGTATTTCTTCATCCTCTTTCTTTTCCTGAAGTTTGCCTATTTAATATAAAAATCCCTGAATATTTTCTGGGATTTGGGTCCTCTTCCATATCTTCCCAAGAATTTTCCATGGTTCTTTATTAAGTTCTTCCAATCACCCAAAATGTAATGATTTTTTTCTGAAATAACATTTTAATTTTCTTTTTTCTGTTCAGAACTGAGAGGAATATCTAGTGATCTGATTTTCTATGGAAAGCATGTTAGGAACTTATATTTGACCCCTTCACATCGTAGTATAAAAACTTTTTAATGCATGCAAAGCTTAATTTTAAGTACTCTTCATTTCAATATTTGTGCAAGCAGTAACATGAAAGCACAATCTATTTTAACTTTAAAAAGTTTTTTAAACTTCTATTTGATGATGTTGCAGACTCATTTATGTAGCATAAAAAGTAACAAAATGGATAGGGATGGAAGAAATTAATGACCATTCATTGAGACTGTTTTTGAAGCTCTAATGAATAAAACACCTGATTAAAGCTATAGAAGTGATAAGGAAAACTAACTCAGTTTCCACGCTACTTAAGACTTTGGCTTTTCACTGTAAATGTGATCTTGTTTCAAACTTTTAATAAGTCTAAAAACTGTGTTAGAAATACTGTAATATTGATGCTTCATTCCAGTGGGAAAGGCAAGCAAGGCTTAGTGACTCCTGTGTAAGAGAGCTATCTGTCACATATCAGCTTATCTGATTGAGACTCCTTAGCTGCTGCTATACTTGCACCCTTTTCTTTATGAAGAACTTTTGCATCTACAAGCTGCCAACAGAGGAGACATAAACCCTTCTTCTGATGAGATAGCATTGTGAAATTTGTGGCTTTTTGTCTCAGCGGTTAGTTGAACAGTGGGTTTAATTGGCTGACATTTGAACGAATCCTAATTCTTATGGGATGTGGGGTTTTTTAACTGTATTTCATAATCTAGCCATCATTTCACATTTCTTATACCATTACCCCCGTATGCAGCCAGTCTGTCAAAGTAATTTATAGATCTTTTATATGATACACTGGCAGAACACTTGTCTTTTGTTTTTTGGTCATAGTCAAAGCTTTGGTGATCATTTTGATGAGAAAAACAGTAGTGATGAGAGTTGTGCAAATCATTAAAATTTAAAAATAAGACAAGAAGTCTGTTCAGACTTTTAATCCATTTTTTTTCCTAACGTTTGATTTTGATCTTGATAGAGATTGAATTATAAAATTAAGCTTTTTTTTTTTTTAACCTTGAAAGCAGTTCAAGATGACAAGTGTACATTTCATTAGTGAATAAAATGACCTTCAGTACAAGACTGTGGGCCATATGCTCGCCTGGGAAAATACAAAATGTACTAATGCTTGCAAAACAGATTGTGAACAGGGTTTGCTCTACATCTCCAACACACATGTGCACACACCACCAGCAATTGCAATTTCTTGGTCCAGATATCTGTCCAAAACATTTTTTTTTTAAATTTACTTTTTTAGATAGATATAAATGGCTCCATTGCCTTCACTGGGAATCTGTTTTTATTTTTGCATCTCTTACCAGACCACAAATTCAGAAAGTAACAAAGTTACCCTCATTTACTCTGTTATGAATGTGCATGGTTTTATGGTGAGAATAATGCAGTAAGACAAGAAAGCAATCTGAAGAAGAAAGGAGAATTTGGGGTTGTTACAGACCAACTCCATTGTTTATGATTGTAAAATGTATGGATTTACCACTTCTTTGTAATGTATTTACTCAAGGTAGCTCTGTTATAAATAATCTGTTTTTCAATACGATCCTACATTTTTCACCCTAATTGCTAGTTGAGTTCACTGAGGCAAGAAAGGGTCAAATGACAAGCCCAGTGTTGCATGATGAGCCACTGAACAAACCAAGAACACTAAGATCTTCCTTGCCCCTAGCCCTTTATATCAACAGGCCAGAGGACCTTTGTGTTGCTCCTTTCAGCTGCTTTTAGATCCAAAGTGTTAGGAACATCTTCCATTAAATTTTAGCCTGGATCAGACTGTGCAAACAAATACAGTCCTTGAGATAGTCTGTTCATATACGTTTCTGGGGTGGTTTTTTTGATTCACCACTAGGTTTCTTCAGGTTTGTGCTGGCATAAGTCTACTGGGTTCAAAGTGATTGCAGTAAATCAGCTCACAAAACTAGTCCCTGAGCTGGTGTAAATTAGCATAGCTCCACTGCTTTCAGATGCAGCAATCATTTATGCCAGCCAAAGATCCGTCCTATAGAGTACAGACAAGCCTAATGTACATGCTGCTGGGCCAGGTTCAGCTTTGATCAGGTATTCCTAGGTGGATTGTTAGGGTTACACTTTCAAAAATGAAAATTGGGTTTGATTAGAATGATAAAGGAGGGATATTTTTGTGTGTGGTAGTTTTGTTGTCATCTGTTCTTTTTTCTCTGCAAAAACAGCGCTCCCTTTCAGAGCTGCTCTTCTGAGGTTTCATCTGCAGTAGGAGGAAAGCCACTGACTGCAAGATAACGGAGTGGCAGATGTAAAACAATTCCCTTAGAACACATTTAATGCATATGAAAAGAAGAAACGAGAAACCAAATCTACACAAATTAAACACAATGGGCAAGTCCATCTGTAGTCTGTCTACACATTATCAATTAAGCTATGAGCAGACAAAAACTTAGCCATACACTTGAATGTGTAGGTCCACTAAAGTCAGAGGAACTAATCATGCATAAAACTGGCTTGCCAAAAATGTCAGTCCCTTTTTACTGGAAATCTATATTCCATTTTCACTTAAGTATTTTTAAACTTCTTTAATGGATAAAATTGAAAGAAATTTTGAAGTAAACAGTTAAGTAGAGAATTAATTTTGAAATTTTAAAATTCAATATTTTTTTTAAATTGCATTTTTTCCTCTTCTAATTTATAACAGATCTATAGCATAAACATGTATTCACAGAAATGGTATTCCTACAGCAACCTTTCACTATGAAAAGTCTTAGCATAAAAAAATGCTTTTGTCTACTTTTCTTCCAAGGAGAGTTTTGAATCTGTACATTTATGGAAGAGCATATTGGAGCTGGGTTCCAGATCTTCTGAAATTCTCAGTGTCACAAAAGCAAAGAAAACAGCATCTTTATTACAATATTAAAGTCTGTTTATCACAATGGCAGCACACTGTACAGAGGAAAACATGACAATTCTCTCCTAATAGCCATTTCCAGTGCATTCAAATACAAGAACTATCGAAAGAAACTTCTAAAAGCATGAACAGAATTCCTTTTGCTTTCAACATGTGCAGTATCTGTTACGCTTTCTGCCTTTAATAATCTTCCACCTTCTTAAAATCTATAGTGAACTAGAGTATGTTATGTATAGGTGAGGGAAGATCATAGAATCATACAATCAGAATCATTTATGTTGGAAAAGACCTTTGAGATCATCTGCAGTGAACGGAGACAGGGGGTTGTCTTGACATTGATAATGTGCAGCTGTGATCCTGCAGCAAAGAGTTAAATAACTTTGAGGGAGTATGAGAAGAAACGTATGAGACAGAAACAAAGGAGGAATGTGATCTCACCTCTAGAAGATAAGGAAGCAGTGTAAATAGCAGAGAGTAGCCTACAGTGAACAGCGGCTGGGTGCATGGACAGCAGAGTTTGACCAATAATAAGGCTTTTAGCAGCACGTGTACAGAGTATAAAGTTATAAAAGCTGTAACTAAATAACAACAAAAGTCTTTGCTTCACCATCCTTGCAAAGTCCGTACCTCGTTCGCCACAATCAAGTTCAACCATTAACCCAGAACTACCAAGTCCATCGCTGAACCACATCCCTAAGCACTGCATTTACATGTATTTTAAACACCTCCAGGGATGGTGATCCCACCACCTCCCTGGGTAGCCAGTTCCAATGCTTGGCCACCCTTTCAGTAAAATTTTTTTTCCTAATATCCAGTCTAAACTTCCCATGGCGTAACTTGAGGCCGTTTCTGCTTGTCCTATTCTTGTTATTTGGGAGAAGAGACCTACCCCCACCTGCCTACAACCTCCTTTCAGGGAGTTATAGAGAACACTAAGGTCTCCCCTGAGTCTCCTCCAGACTAAACCACCCCAGTTCCCTCAGCCACTCCTCATGACTTCTGCTCCAGACCCTTCACCAGCCGGACGGACAGCAAGTGAGACGTGATGTAATTGAGGATTATACTCAGCATGAAATTAATGATGTGATTGAGTGATTCCAGCAGAAACCAGGGGAATCTTTGCTCACTTGGATGGTGCGGTTGTATGACTTCGGAGCATCTGGAATTGCATTGGATGCTGCGGATAGCAAGAAGTTTGTAATGTTGATTTCTGATTCTTTTGTGCAAGATGTTTTTCAAAATCATTTTCAGGGAGACACTAATTTGTTAGCCCTGGCAGCTGTGGGTTGCAATCACAAATACCCCATGGAGGGGGAAAGGCCAGGAGGAGATCGACCCTGGTACACATTACGAGATTGCATACAGTGTCTTAAAGAAGAAGGGATAAAAAATGCTATTTTTATAGGAGACGCTGACATGATGATACAGACTGGGTTAACTGCACCTATTAGAAATAAAATAATCAAAACTGCTCCGCCTGCATATAAGAATGTCATTATGACGCTTTTAATAAATGAGACAGGAAGCCCCATAGTAGAAGTAATTGAGAAGGTACAACAACTGGGAGATTTAGGAGAATGGGGTCCAGAGCAAAATGCAGGGCATGGTGACAAAATGAAAATAAAGCCAGAAATAATAGGATTTCATGGAGAGGAATGTTTGCTGCCTTGTTAAGGGATGGGGTGACTCGAGATAAGATTGATGGAATTCCTACAAATGAGATGTGGAGGTTATATAAACAGCAAGGATCAGGCAGACCAAATAAGAAAGTAAATAGTTATAGCCAGCAAAGGTTTGTAGAATCACCAGAGGATGCAGCTCAGCCTTCTGCACCGCCTCTTGAACCTTGACAGGATGCCACACTCCCCAGCCGAAGGGCCCCCCGCTGGAGAGTCAGACATTCCGGGGGACAGGGAGGATCGGGGGCAGTTTGATGATCTGTATCCCTGGCATGGTGCTAAAACCCTCCGTCGACAATTGAAAGAGTTAAAGACGGATTGAAAGGAGGGCCAAGCTCCGATACAAGGGTGGGTTAAGACAGACAGTTGCCCACACGCGTGGAGTTGCAAGTTTATTGGAAAAATTGATCCCCCCAACAAGTTAGAGACCTTGTAGATACTGGAGCCGATGCATCTCTAATTTATGGAAATACAAAACGATTTAAAGGTCAAAAAATTGTTATTACTGGATTAGGAGGGAAACAAATTGAAGCTGTTCAAACTACAATTGAAATAAAAATAGGAAATTTGCAAAAAAGAACCTATCCAGTTATGATTGTTCCGATCCCTGAATATATTATTGGAATTGATGTTTTAAAAGAGTTTCCTTTACATTTACAAGACGGACAATATCGATTTGGAGTGAAGCCATATATTATGGCTAGACCTGTACTTGTGGGAAAAATAAGAATGCCCCCTATACAGATTCCCTCTGCAATGAAAGTTGAAACAATATAGAATCCCAGGGGGGACATGAGGAAATTTCACAAACAATAAAGGATTTGTTAGACACAGGAGTTTTAAAACCCACCACCATCACCTGGAGTAGTCCAGCGTGGCCAGTAAAGAAAAGTGATGGGACCTGGCGAATGACTGTTGATTACAGAGAGCTAAATAAATATATTCCACAGTTAACAGCCACAGTACCAGATACCGTCACTTTGATTGAAAAGGTGAAATGACATCCAGGAACCTGGTATGCAGTAATTGATTTGGCTAATGCTTTCTTTGCAATACCCATTGCTGAGGAGCGCTGGGATCAGTTTGCCTTTACTTGGCAAGGCAGACAGTATACTTTTACCCATCTGCCTCGAGGGTAGATACATAGCCCTACTATTGGTCGTCAAACAGTGGCTGAGCATTTGGATTTATTGACTTTACCAGCCACCATGCAGATAGTACACTATATTGATGACATTATGATTCAGGGGGGAACTGAGCAAGAGGTGCAAGATCAATTAGAATTGTTAATTCAGCATATGGAAAACAAAGGATGGGAGATTAATCCAAGCAAAATCCAGGGACCGGCTCAGACAGTGAAATTTTTAGGGATACAGTGGCATTGCGGGCACAGAGAAATACTGCCAAAAGTCAGGCAGAAAATTTTGGATTTTGCAACACCACAAAATAAAACTGATGCACAAATATGTATTGGATTATTTGGATTTTGGAGACAGCATATTCCACATTTAGGGCAAATTCTGGCTCCTTTGTATAAAGTAACCCCGAAGAAATATGAATTCGAATGGGAATATGTCCCTGCTAACAGATATTATCTTTGAGAATGATATCACTACCTTTTAGCCTTGTCTTTTACAGAACTACCTGTTTTGGATCATGAGTCTTCTTCTGTGTTTTATGGTCCATTGGGATGATGCCATTACCCCAGGAAGCTCTCTAAGAAAAATTAATACAACAGCCACAAGCTGGTGATGGAGAAATAGCACCTGCTTATGAACACAAGGCAAATTGTGGCGAATGAAGAGAGGGGATGCAGCCTGATGCAAGCAAGATGTCAGTCTATTAGTGATTTTCTTACAATTATATATGTTTCTACCTTCTACATCTTACACACTGATTGGTTAAATCTTAAGCGTAAAACACACTGATTGGTTGACATTTAAGACACACCGTTTAAACAATAGGAACTGATTAGTTTACCTTATCATAGCAACAATTTCTATTCTAATATTAGGGGTTTTTTTCCTACGTGGCTTTTGTGATTAGCAAAGTTCCTTATCGGCACTATCCGTTCCCTTATCTGGATACTTGTTCCTCTTTGTCCGTCTGGTTGTCATCTCAACCGCAACGGCTCAAGAGTCTGCGGTTAGCTTGTTCCTTTGTTCCCAGGGCTTGTGCCCTACAAGTTCTAACACGTCTCTATGCATCAGGCTAGCAGTACTTGGACTCTTCTTCTTGAGGCCTTGTCCTACATCTCCCCCTTCCTGTTGCACAAAAAGAACCCTTGAAATCGAATGAGTTGTTAATTTTCGTAAGCATTGTAAAAGACAAGGTATAAGTAATAAAACAAGCAAAAAAGCAACTAAAGCATATATAATCATCTTCACTAAACTTCTTAACCACCCTGAAATGCCCCAACCACTAAACAGTTTATCTAACCAATCCCAAGTATCACTTTGTTGAAGATGAGAAACTCCCTCCTTCAGTCGTTGGATGCTAGCATGAATTGATTCAGAATGATCTGAAAGGTTCATGCAACACATCCCTTCAGACTCTTCACAACCATGGCCTTGTGCCAGAAGCAAAAAATCTATTGCAGCTCTATTTTGTAATGTCGCGTGGCGAACACTATCAACAACTAATAAAAGGCACTGCTTGTGGCATTAGTTTCTTTGGCAAGCCAGCAGCCAAGCTTGTCTAATGTTGCCAGAGTATTTCCTGCAGCAGCCCAGGCAACAGAAGAGATGCAGTAAAATGTCAAACTATTGGTGGGTTGTTATCTATTAAAGAACAATTTAAAAAATTAAAAACATACAATGCTTTCTGTAAGCGTTCCTCTGGAATAGCCATTCCCATTCCCCCTTTTTGTTGTTGTAATAAACGTTTTAGAGACTGATGAGACCGTTCAATGAGAGATTGACCGGTGGGGGAATGAGGAATGCCAGTAACATGAGTTATACCCCATAGGGCCAAAAAGGTTTTTATAGTTGTTGAAACATAAGCTGGGCCATTATCTGTCTTTGAGGGAATACCCAAAGTGGCAAAAGCACGCATTAGATGCCTACAAACATCTCGTGCCTTTTCTCCTGTGTGACAAGAGGCAAACAAGGCACCTGAAAATGTATCAGTGGAGGAGTGGATATATTTAAGGTTACCAAATTCAGAATAATGTGTAACATCTGTTTGCCATAGCTGTAGGCTTTGTAATCCTCTAGGATTAACTCCTGCAGCAATTGATGGGAAAGAATGTTTTTGACAATCAGGACAGACAGCAATAATATTTGACGCTTGTTGAGAAGTAAGGTCAAACTGTCGTTTAAGAGCCCCAGCATTTTGATGGAAAAAAGAGTGACTTAGTTTAGCTTGTGCAATGCGATCTGGCAATACTTGAACTGATAACATCAATAGATCAGCTCACCGATTGCCTTCTGCAAGAAAACCAGGTAATGAGGTGTGAGACCTAATATGCATAACAAAATAAGGCGCAGATCGAGAGTCCAAAAGGAAAATAAGTTCCTGTAACAGGGTAAAAAGTTGTGAATGTGAAACATTCTGCAGCACAGAAGCTTCAGCTCGTGTAACAATGCCTGCAACATAGGCTGAGTCAGTAACAAGGTTGAGTGGTACATTCCATTTTCGGAAAACGCGAACAACTGCATTAAGTTCTACTATTTGAGGTGAACCAGAGACTGTCTCTATGTCCGAGTCCCATCGTCTCCGTTGATCATCCCACCACAGAAGAACAGATTTATGTGATTCGCCTGATCCATCTGTAAACACAGTAAGTGCCTGTAAAGGTTGTTCACTTCTTTTGGGTTTTAACATCAGACGAAAGTCAATGTTAAACAGTTTGTGTGAAGGCGGATGAGAAGTTATTTGACCTGTATAGTCGGCAAGTGCCATAACAAAGGTGTCTGATTGCTGATAAAGCCATTGTAAGTATACTGTTGTTACTGGTAGACAAATACAGACAAAATCCTTCCCTGATAAGGTTAACAGGTGTGATCTAGCTTTAACAATCAGAGAGGCAAACATTTCATGTTGTGTCAAAATAGTTTTTGTAGACTGGTTAGGTAAAAAGATCCATTCAATAATTAACAAGGGGTCTGAGTTCTGAAGGTCCCATTGAAATATCAGGGCGTGAGGCTGTGAGCAGGGTTTAAAATAATCAAGTAAAAAGGTAGCTCAGGAGCCCATCGATGGGCTTGTCGAGAAGCAATAGCTGAGGCAACCTTTTGTAAAGATGTATCTGCTTCAGAGTTAAGATTACGTGGGGAACAAAGATTAGTGTCCCCTTTTAGTAGTTCAAACGGAGAACCCAGGTCCATATTAGAAATTCCCAATAATGGTCAAACCCAATTTATTGTTCCCAGTAATTTTTGTGCATCATGCAGGTTTCTTACATTGGTATTGATCTGCAAGGGTTGAGGAACAATAGTTTGTGCCCTTATTTTCCAGCCCAGATATTTCCAAGGGGGAAACTTTTGGACCTTTTCTGGTGCTATACAGAGACCTGCCGAATTCACGGCATCTGTGACAAGCTTTCTCCATGACTTCGTGATGTTGTGCTGCCACCAAAAGGTCATCCATATAATGATACAACAACACACTAGGCATAGCGTTTCGGACAGGACTGAGTATTTTCGCAACATACCATTGACACATTGTAGGACTATTTTTCATACCTTGTGGCAGTACAACCCACTGGTATCTCTGCAACGGAGCTTGCATGTTGACGCTTGGAATTGAAAAAGCAAATTTTGGGGCATCATCTGGATGCAACGGGATACTGAAAAAGCAATCTTTAAGATCAATGACAGTTAAATGCCAATGTCGAGGGACCATAGTTGGGGACAGGAGCCCGGGTTGGAGGGCTCCCATATCTTCCATAGCATCATTAATTTTTCTGAGATCATGGAGCAAGCGCCACTTGCCAGTTTGTTTTTTAATAACAAAAACAGGTGAATTCCAGGGGCTAGTAGAAGGTACAATGTGTCCTTTGGACAGTTGTTCTGAGACTAAATTTTGAAGTGTGCAAAGTTTTTCCAAAGGAAGGGGCCATTGATCCACCCAAATAGGAGCATCAGTTTTCCAGGTTATTTTTAGGGTCTCGCACACTTCAATGGCCCCATCTAAAAATGTGTATGGATAGACATTCCCCATTGTGACAATGCATCACGTCCCCACAAAACCATAGGGACTGGTAGCACAAAAGGTTTAACAGAAGCCACATGTCCCTCTGGTCCCCGAATTCAAATTAGTTCCAAACTTTGACGACTGTTACTGGTCCCCCCTATCCCAGCCAGTGTCTGAGAGACATTAGTCAATGGCCGTTGTGGAGGCCATTTAGCTTGAGAAATTACTGTGACATCAGCTCCAGTGTCAATGATTCCATTTAGTGCTATTTTTTGGTCATTGTAAATAAGGGTACACTGATACATAGGTCGCTGTGGAGAAATGGATTGTACCCACAAAATATGAGGCGACCCTGTGGATCCAAACCCTCCTTTCCTCTGTGGAGGATGATCAGTGATAAGAGAGCTTACCCTTGCCGGAATCAGAATCAATTGCGCTATTCAACTACCCTGAGGTACCGTACAAGGCGGAAATGGAGTCCATGCCATGATTTTGATTTTGTCCACACTGTCAGAGTCAATAACACCTGGTAAAACAAAGAGACCAGACAATGTTGTGGAAGATCTGCCAATTAATAGAGCTTGTGTATCGGGGGGTAATGGTCCTTTGACATTTGTTGACAATAAACGAATCAAGGAATCGAGCAGCGTTACTGTGTGTGAGGTTGCCAGGTCCAATCCGGCACTGCCTGAGATTGCTGGACAGAGACTTGAGGCGTTGGCACTTCTCTCCAAGGTTGTTGAAATGTCAGCTGTGGCACTTGTGTCTGCGTGCGCCGCTGCCCCGCGCTCCGCAGTTGGTTTCCCTGTATCGGTTGTCCCTGGAAGTCATACGTAGATCGACATTGATTAGCATAATGACGCCCTTTCCGACATTTCGGACAAACTCCAGGACCAGGAGGTTGTTGTTTATTCCCTGCAACCCAAGCAAGACAATTTCTCTTCAGATGACCAGGTTTACCACAACCATAGCAATTTCCCACACCACGCATCGCTGCAAAAGCAGCAGCCATAGCCTCAAACTTGTGGTCAACTGTACCGATTTGGTTACATGCTTCCACCATATCCACCAGAGTGGGGTTTGGGTTAGGGGGAGACTTCAGTAGCCTTTTACAATCAACATTAGCATTTTCAACAGCTAGTTTTGTCAACAATATATCCCGAGCTTCCGCATTATCTACTTGACGTTCCAAAGCCTGTTTTAGTCTGTCAATAAACTGCATATAAGTTTCTCGAGACTCCTGAGTGATGGTAGTAAAAGCTTTTTGTGGCTTTTGTAAGTCAGGGACCTGGAAAAAAGCCTTTTTCGCCTCTTCTCTAGTTGCCTCGAGAGCCTCACGGGGCGCGGTTTTGGGCTTGTGTTACAGGATCGGCATGTGCACCGGTGCCCATAAGATGTTCTATTGTTAGTGCAGCTAATGCAGCATTATTATGATTAACATACGTGAGTAGGAGTGCTTGCAGTCCTCCTCTCCAATGTGACTCCCATAACGTGTACTGAGTCGGGATTAGTAGCAATCGTGCTAAAGATTTCAAATCATGAGGGGTCATGACATAAGTATCAAACACAGAAGAAAACAAACTTGTAAAATAGGGAGAGGAAATACCACGTTCCGTAACCGTGCAGCGCAGTTCCTTAACAACCGAAAAAGAAAGAGCCTCCCATCGCGGTCCCCTTGCCCAACCCTGAGTGTACAAGACTGGAGCAACTATAGTTTTAGCCATTTCTAAATCCGCCTCCCTTAAGGCTTTTTTCTTTATTTTTGCCCATACATCGCGTGGATCAGGAGGATACAAATCAGGTTCTTTTTCAGGGTCTATCGGTCCTGGGTCAAAGGGATCTTCTTCTGGCGGATACTCCACTGCATTGACACCCAGGGGTCTAGAGCACTGTGACTTAGAGGCTGATAAGGAAAGAGCTATAGGAGCTTGCGACTCCTCCTCCTCTCCTTCCTCTGCCTTTTCTTCTTGTGCTTTCATAGTTTCAAAAATAACTCTCCACAAAGAGAGCAGACAGTGGGACTCAGTATTGCCTTTTGTCACAGAATCCCACAATTTCACCCCTGTGTCGTCCCAAAGTTCCCGCGTAAAAATTATAGATGCAGTCACCACGGGCACATTTACTTGCACCCACTTGAGCATTGCTTTAAGGTCATGCCCAGAAATACTTTTCTTATGTTTGTTAAGGAGACCTTTCATAAGCTCATAAATGTCTCTTTCTGGGGACGAAGCCTGATTCCCCATTACGGATTTCCCACAGCTCACCTCTCAACTCCGGAGGGATTTCAGGCTGGCCGGCTCCTGCTTCCTTTCAGCGGTTCATTCAGAGTTCTGTGGGATTCGCTGCAAGTCGCTCAGTTAGGCGATTCGAGAGCCCCTCACATCGGATCCTTCACCGGATCACGTTGGGGTCACCAATTTGTGGCGAATGAAGAGAGGGGATGCAGCCTGATGCAAGCAAGATGTCAGTCTATTAGTGATTTTCTTACAATTATATACGTTTCTACCTTCTACATCTTACACACTGATTGGTTAAATCTTAAGCGTAAAACACACTGATTGGTTGACATTTAAGACACACCGTTTAAACAATAGGAACTGATTAGTTTACCTTATCATAGCAACAATTTCTATTCTAATATTAGGGGGTTTTTTCCTACGTGGCTTTTGTGATTAGCAAAGTTCCTTATCGGCACTATCCGTTCCCTTATCTGGATACTTGTTCCTCTTTGTCCGTCTGGTTGTCATCTCAACCGCAAAGGCTCAAGAGTCTGCGGTTAGCTTGTTCCTTTGTTCCCAGGGCTTGTGCCCTACAAGTTCTAACACGTCTCTATGCATCAGGCTAACAGTACTTGGACTCTTCTTCTTGAGGCCTTGTCCTACAGCAACTATACCTGCAATGCGAATAAGCCTTCTCAGACAGTGTCACGGTCCACTCAGTGGACTCGTGATGGTTCGTTAACTATGATCTCAAAACACAAAAACCAAGGCGACCACGCCAAGGGGTTATGCTTCAATCAAACAGCACAATTTTATTGTTTGCCCGTAAAGCGGCATGCGATAGGTAGAAAGACAGAAAGTGAATGAAAGGTAAAGTAAAAAGAAAAGGAAAGAGGATTATAGCTACCACCATGGGTCCAAGGCGTCCCTATGGTCCCAGGTCCAGGCAGCGTCCCACCGGTCCTTCCGATCGTCGTGATCCTTGGTGGGGAAGATCTCCAAAGTTCAGTTGCTAAGAAGGCATCTTTCTTTTTATGCCAAGCAACACACCTTGCTCCTCCTCTGGTCCATGGACTGCCGCCAGTCTCCGCCCTCTCGAGCCAGGTTATCTTGCCCCAGAGGCGGGTAGCTTCAGACCAGGAGGCGTGTTCTTGTATTGTTTTCTGGTTCGTTGTTATGGCCACGGTTGTGATCCATCTTCTGGACAGCTGTTATGCAGCCTTATTCAATCCCAGGTGGCAGGGAGCGGCATACTACTCCTCGTACCGTGCAGTTCTCTTTCCCAGGGTCTTGGTGTCTTGGTGTCCATGAGGACCACATTCCATCTCCAGGTCTCTGTTGGCAATGTTGAGACAATATTGTTCTCTTTAGACTGACTCTTACAGACAGTTAACCTGATGTTTTCACCAGAAGTGACCTTGTGGAGAGCCCTTGGAAAGAATGGACATCTCTTCGTGCAATATCAAAATCTAAGGATTATATTACACTTTATCTAAAGCATGCTCATATTTCCCCTGCCATTGTGTACTGTTTAATTTCTGTATCTATTAAATATAATTTAATTTTAATAGAGAAAATTAAGCAGCACAGGAAATAGTACGTACTCTGTATCTCTTAATAGAAAGTCAAATTTCTGTTTTGCTATCTAAATGACTGCAAATGTAGTTGAACAGTGTTGTGGTTTAACCCCAGCCAGCAACTAAATACCACAGAGCCACTTGCTCACTTCCCCCCTCCCCTGGTGAGATGAGGTGGAGAAAAAAGAAAAAAAGGTAGAACCCATGGGTTGAGATATGAACAGTTTAATAATTGAAATAAAGTAAAATATATTTTACTTTATAAAAAAAACAAAGAGAGAGAGGAATAAAACTCAAGAAAAACAAGTAATGCACAATACAATTGCTCACCACCAGCTGACTGATGCCCAGACAGCCCCCAAGCAGCGATCAGAGGGCCCCAGCTAACTCCCCCCAGTTTATATTCTGAGCATGACATTCCATGGTATGGAATACCTCTTTGGCTCGTTGTCGTGGTTTAACCCCAGCCGGCAACCAAGCACCATGCAGCTGCTTGCTCACTCCCCCCCCGCCCCCACCCAGAGGGATGGGAAGGAGGTTCAGAAAGGAATGTAAAACTCAAGGGTTGAGATAAGAACAATTTAATAGGTAAACCAAAAGCTGCACACGCAAGCAAAGCAAAGCAAGGAATTAATTCACCACTACCCATGGGCAGGCAGGTGTTCGGCCATCCCCAGGAAAGCAGGGCTCCATCACACGTAACGATTACTTGGGTAGACAAACGCCATAATGCCAAATGTCCCCACCTTCCTTCTTCTTCCCCCAGTTTATATACTCAGCATGATGTCTCATATGGTATGGAATACCTCTGACTAGCTTGCGTCACGTGTCCTGGCTGTGTCCCCTCCCAATTTCCTGTGCCCCTCCCAGCCCTCTGGCTGGCAGGGCCCAAGGAACTGAAAAGCCCTTGATTTAGCATAAGCATCACCCAACAACAACTAAAAACATCAGTGTGCTATCGACACTGTTCTCACATCATAGCCAAAACACAGCACTGTACTAACTACTGAGAAGAAAATCAACTCTATCCCAGTTGAATCCAGGACGCTCGTTCGTTAGAGTCGGCTGTCCTGGCTATGCTCTCTCTCAGTTTCTTCTGTACCTGCTCACTGGCAGAGCATGAGAAACTGAAAAGTCCTTAACTTAGGGTAAGCACTACTTAGCAACAACTAAAAGCATCATTGTGTCATCAGCATTATTCTCATACTAAATCCAAAACACAGCACTGTACTAGCTACTAGGAAGAAAATTAACTCTACCCCAGCCAAAACCAGGACAGTTTTCAATTTATGTATGTCACCAAAACCAAAACCAAACAAAAATGCTCCCAATGACAGCCATGAGGCAAACTGAAGGTTGTTCTTATGTAAACTTTTAATTTAGTTTATATGTTCGCTTTATAGTACGGTAAAAATCCATTTGTGCTCGATGACAAAAACTTTCATAGTCAGATTTTCTGATTTATGGCTTGTATTAGTTTGCTAGGTATTTGTTCAGATATTATTGTGAACTTTAGGGCCTTAAGCACTCTTATTCTAGAAATAAGCAAGATGATTTTAAACAATCCTTTTTTTAATGTAGTGACTAAATGTGATGCCCATCTCCAAGAAGGGAATGAAGGAGTGTCTGGGAAACTACAGGCCTGTCAGACTGTCCTTGGTGTCGGGGAAGGTTATGGAGCAGATCATCCTGACTGCCACCGTGCAGCACGTTCAGGACAACCAGTGGATCAAGCCCAGCCAGCATGGGTTTATGAAAGGCAGGTCCTGTTTGATGGAACTGATCTCCTTCTATGACAAGATGACCCACCTAGTGGATCAGGGAAAGGCTGTGGATGTTGTCCACCTGGACCTTAGTAAAGCCTTTGACACTGTCTCCCACAGCATCCTCCTGGAGAAACTGGCTGCTCATGGCTCGGATGGTGTAGTGGGTAGACCTTTGCTTGATGCCAGGTGCCCACCAAGCTGCTCTATCACACCCCTCCTCAGCAGAGCAAGGGGGGGAGGGGAGAAAATAAGATGAAAAAAGCCCCCATGGGGGTCAAGATAAAGGGCGTTTAATGAAGCAATAGAAAAAGACACGCACACGAAGCAAAGGAAAACCAAAAGACATTATTCTCTACTTCCCATCAGCAGATGTTCACCCACTTCCCGGGAAGCAGGGCTTTAGTACATGTAGCAGTTGCTCCAGAAGACAAATGTCATAAATAATGAAAGCCCCCCCTTCCTTCTCCTTTCTCTTAGCTTTTATTGCTGAGCAGATGTCATATGGTATGGAATATCCCATTGGTTAGTTTAGGTCAGCTATCCTGGCTATGTCCCTTCCCAAGACCTTGCCCACCCCCAGCCTACTGGTGGGGGGGGAAGGTTGGAGAGACAGTCATGATGCTGTGCAAGGACTGCTCAGCAGCAGACAAAACACTGGTGTGTTATCACCACCTTTCTAGCTACCAATACAAAGCACAGCATTATGAGGGCTGCTATGGGGCTCAGCCAGACCCAATACAATCTCCACCCCTTATTCCATACCATTTGCGTCATGCTTAGGTCCCACATTACTTAAAACATATATATATATACACATATATATATATATATGCATATCTTCTAACCATTCCATTGTATTTAATTCTCATTACTGAAATTCCTTTTTACCAACACTTACAACTTAAATTATATACTTAAATCATCTTTATACCCAACATACAGATTTATACATTCTCACTACTATCCCTTATTCTTTAACAGATAGATATTACTCTTCCATTCCGTGAGCATCCTCTACTCCTTCAGATGTTCACAAGAGGCTATGACTTGGGCCCCATCTGTCAAGATGGGTACTCAGGACAGGAGAAGCAGCATGTTTGATTGTTGGGCACCAGCAGCAGCTTGGTTTGGGTCATCATTGCACTCATCTGGTTCCTTGCAAATCTCACTCTTCACCGGTTCAGGTCACTCCGGCTACATTACTTCCTGCAACATACAACTCACACAACAGATTATTTTTCCCCCCAACTTTAAATCTCCTTGAGCCACACACTGGATCTCCCCATCTTTCCACATTACCCACCAAGTACACACAGGTCCTTGAGCAAAGACAATCCCAGGAATGGCTTTGCCTTTTCCCATGGGAGGAGCAATCCACACTGCCTTCCCCAGCCACTTCCCTATGTGCACTACCACTACGGGGACCTTATCTGCTCCCACAGTATGTGGGGGTTTTGTTGGGCGGGACCAGGGCATTTAGCAGATCCTCTGGTGTTAACCAGCCAAGTGGCTTCTGCTAAATTTGTATCCCAATGCTTCTATGTCCCATTGCCCAAGGCTCTCAACATAGTCTTTAACAGTCCATTATATCTCTCAATCTTTCCAGAGGCTTGTGGGTAATAGGGGATGTGATACACCCATTCAATGCCATGTTTCTTTGCCCAGGAATTTATAAGGTTATTTCAGAAATGAGTCCCATTGTCTGATTCAGATATCTCTGGAGTAACATTCCGCCAAAAAATTTGTCTTTCAAGGCCTAAGATGGTGTTTTGGGCAGTGGCATGGTTTACAGGGTATGTTTCCAGCCACACAGTAGTTGCTTCCAACATGGTGAGTATATAGCACTTGCCTTGATGTGTTCATGGCAGTGGTCCAATACAGTCAATTTGCCAGGCCTCACCATATCCAAAACCCAGCCACCACCCTCTATTCCAGGGAGATTTTACTCATGTGGCTCGCTTGATTGCAGCACATGTTTCACATTCATGAATGACCTGTTGTCATGGTTTAACCCCAGCCGGCAACCAAGCACCATGCAGCCACTTGCTCACTCCCCCCCACCCGGAGGGGTGGGGAGGAGAAGCAGAAAGGAATGTAAATCTTGAGGGTTGAGATAAGAACAATTTAATAATTTAAACAAAGAGGTAAGAACAACAATAATAACAATAATAACAATAACAATTAGAATGGAAAGGTGGGGAAAGAAGGGTAAAATCCAAAGGAAAAGGGAAAAAACCCAAGTGATGCACAGTACAACTGCCCACCACCCGCTGACTGTTGCCCAGCCAGTCCCCGAGCAACAATCCCCCCCCAGCTAGCCCTTCAAGTTTATATACCAAGCATGACGTCCCATGGTATGGAATACCTCTTTGGCTGGTTCAAGTCAGCTGACCTGGCTGTGTCCCTTCCCAGTCTGTTGTGCCCCTCCAGCCCTCTGGCTGGCAAGGCCCAAGAAACTGGAAAGTTCTTGACTTAGTATAAACATTACCCAGCAACAACTAAAAACATCAGTGCAGCTATCAACCTTGTTCTCGCATCATAGCCAAAGCACAGCACTGTACTAGCTACTAAGAAGATAATTAACTCCATCCCAGCTGAAACCAGGACACCTGTGTGATGGTGTCCATGGTCTAGATCACGAGCCCATCTGTATGTTGCATCTCTCCCTAGATATCCTGATATTTCATGGGCCCATTGAGCTATAAATAGCTCACCCTTTCACTCCCAGTCCAGGTCCACCTGAGTGACTTCAAAATTGGCAGCCTTGTCTGCCTGTTCATTGTGTCAATGTTCTTCAGCGGCACGTTTTTGAGCATATGAGCATCTACATGACATACCTTTAGCGCCATGTTTTTCTACCTGGGTAGCGATGTTCTGCCACAATGCAGCAGCCCAGATGGGTTTACCCCTGCCCTGCCAAATGGTCTTCTTCCACTGTTGTAGCCACTCCCACAGGGCATTAGCCACCATCCAAAAGTCTATATAGAGACAGAGTACCAGCCACTTTTCTCGCTCAGCAATGTCTAGGGTTAGTTGGATGGCTTTCCCTTCTGCAAGCTGACTTCATTCCCCTTCTCCTTCAGTGACTTCAATGACTTGTTGTGTGGGACTCCACACAGCAGCTTTCCACTTCCAGTGGTTCCCTACCACACAACAGGATCCATCAGTAAACAAAGCATAACGCCTTTTATCTTCTGATAGCTCATTATATGATGGTGCCTCTTGGGCACAAGCCACCTCCTCAGGCAATGTTCCAAAATCTCTGCCTTCTGGTCTGTCCATTAATTCTTCCAAACTTCCTGGGCAGTTGGGTTTCCCCAGTCGAGCTCGTTGCATGACCAATGCTACCCACTTACTCCATGTAGTGTTGGTTGCGTGATGTGTAGAGGGGATGTTTCCTTTGAACATACAGTGTAGCACGGGCAGTGTAGCAGAGGCTCCAGGTGAGACCATGCTCCCCAGATGCAGCGCAGAATACGTTTTACACAGCTGGTCCTGTCCAGACAGGCCCAAGAGGTACCACATGAGCTGTTTCCTGTTTGATATGCTCAAAGGCTTATTGTTGCTCAGGACCCCACTCAAAATACTTCTTCTTTTGGGTTACTTGATAAAGAGGGCTCACAAGCTGACTATAACCTGGAATATGTATGCTCCAGAACCCCATAAGGCCTAGGAAAGCTTGTGTTTCCTTCTTGTTAGTGGGTGGACATATAGTTGCTATCTTGTTGACCACATCCATAGGCACATGACGATGTCCATCTTGCCATTTTATTCCCAAGAACTGAATCCCCTGTGCAGGTCCCTTTGTTACAGATCTGCTAATAAGTTAGAATTAATTGACTTTATTTGACTCTACAAAATCATTTGGAATAAGAAATACATTTTAATGAAACTTGTAGTTGCACAGCAAAAGCTGCTATGAAATCCTCTGTACAGCCCTGTAGCAAGGCCAAAAGAATAGGTCAGAATCACCTAGTAGGAATAATTAGAACTTAGACAATAGACTTAAGATTCAAGATGATTGAAGATAATTGGATACAGTATTTACAGGTAGACTGGGAGAATGCATTGAAATGTCAGAATGTAGAATTAATGGGAACTGGGGAGAGTCGACTGGAACAACTTATAGTTACCTGCCAAGAAATCGTGAACTTTAGTAAAAGGCAATTCCGGCAGGGGGAGATCGCGACCACCGACTCATATACCACCTACCCAAATCGTACCCCAGACCCATTTCTAGACTTTTCTAACCTTTACTGCGCAGAATCGGATATGGGAGGAGAGCATGTTAATGATTTCCGGGAAATATTATGATTATGCATGAGTACTTAATGAATATGCATGAATAAGTTCTATATATGGTGTATGATTTTGAAGCTTGGTGTGCGTTGATCGTGAGAGGACTCGCTCACGCACCCGGCCGTCAATAAAGAAGTGTCTGCTTATCTACATCACATTGGTGTCGATAAGTTCTTCATTCCGAGATTTCGGTAACAGTTTTGGCGACCCAGATGGGACCTCGCTGAAGGAGACCGGAGGAGTCGGGGACCTGATCAGATCCAGCTGGCACCGAGGATTTCTCGGGGATACCCATTGATCCCCGATCCGTAAGGCTCTTCGCGACGTTCCCTGGATTTTGGTAAGACACTTCTTTTTTTTTGTAATTGTAGTAAGTGGGTTAGAGTCCCACTAAAGTAAGTGCACTAGAGGAAGTGGGTTAGAGTCCCACTGAGTAAGTCTGCCTGTGAGATGCGGCGAAAGCTGCGCAGGGTTGGACTAAAGGATCCTTGTGGAAGTGAAAGCCTAGGCGTCTGCCCGTAAGTCATAAGCAAAAGCTATTGCAGGGTTGGACAGTAGCGGAGACAAGAGAAGCTATATGCTATAGTGTTCTCTAAGGTAGTGCCTCTAACAAGAAGTTAGAAGTTTTTTTGTGTTACGGCATTGTTTACTTTGGTTGTGTATTGAGGAGAAAATTAAGAAGTGTATAATATTGTGTTACATACCTTTGTTTAAAGTAACAATTGTGGAAAAGTGTGAGTGTGGCTGTAAGGGTGAGATGTGCAATTGAGCACGAAAGTGAATGTGGAGATCGGATCCGCGGATCGGAATGACAGAGTTGAATAATTGTGTATTGTACTGTAAAGTGATTATACCATGGCATCTAAGTTAACTCAGTTGTTTAAAAGCATGGGTAATCTTGCTGCAAATGAAAAAATCCCAAAAAATTCTCCGTTTGGATGTTTATTGGCACATTGGGGAGATTTACACGATGATCTGCGAAAGAGCCAGATGATTGAGTATTGTAATAATTGGTGGCCTCTGTATATATTGGATGATCAGGAAAAGTGGCCAATGAATGGGACACTGAATTATAACACTATTCTGTAGTTAATGCTGTTCTGTAAAAGAGAAGGGAAATGGAGTGAAATGCCGTATGTGGATTTGTTCTTTTACTTAAGACAAAGAAAGGATTGGCAGGATGGATGTAAGCTTACTATTAGAGATAATTTGGTAATGGCTATAACTTCTGATAATAAGAAAGTGGAAAAAAAAATGTTGCTCAACCTGTGAGATTGGGAAGGACTGTTTGAAGAAGAGTATTGCCTCTGAAATTGATAAAGGACCAGAATTAGATATATCCCCTCATAGGAGAGAAAGGTATCGGGGTCGAGAATTTAGGGAACAGGAGCAGGTGGAGGAACCGGAGAGTAGCGGAATAGAGGATGTGGAGGAGGGACTGTCCGAGATTGTAATTCATACCCCTGTTTCCCAGAGAACTCGACAGCAGACGCAAACAATAGCTCCCCTGCGACAGGGAGTTGGTAACGATGGGCCAGTGTATGTGAAAGTGCCTTTTTCAGTTATGGATTTGATGGCATGCAAATGTTCAGCAGGAGATAGCCAAAGTAATGGTTTTAGATGATTGAAGGGGACCGGAGGGGAATCCAGCTGAGCCCCTGGTTATAATTAAGATGGGAGAAAAAGAAGTTAAATTTTTAGTGGATACAGGAGCGACATTTTTGGTATTAAATACCTGTAAAGGAAAAATTGGAACAAAAACAGGCCATTCCTGCAACCCCTGGATTTGAAATTTGGAAATAAGATAATTACACATGAATTCTTGTATGTACCAGAATGTCCAATATCCTTGTTAGGAAGGGATTTGTTATCCAAATTAAATGCACAAATTGTTTTTGAGGTATGAGAATTTTTCTCGAAAATACCTGAGTCCAAAACGGGAGAAATCCTGATGACACAAGAAAGAGTAAAGGAGCAGGAAATCCCACCAGAGGTGGATTTGGCAGTGATCCCTACAGTATGGGAAGCAGGTATTCCTGGAAAATCGAAACTAGCAGAGCCTGTCAAAGTAGACTTAAAGGAGCAGGGACAGTAAAAATTAAGCAATATCCAATCAAACCAGAAGTGAGTGAGAAAGGAATTGAAGAAATTGATTGATAAATTTTTGGAGCATAAAATTTTGGAAGAATGTGAATCTGAGTATAATACTCCTATTTTACCAGTCAGAATACCTTTGGGTGAATATAGGCTGGTACAAGACTTGAGAGCAGTAAATCAAATAGTTAAGGACATTTATCCTGTAGTAGCAAATCCTTATACGTTGTTAACAGCATTAAAGGAGACTTATCAGTGGTTTACAATGCTTGATTTGATAGATGCCTTCTTTTGTATACCTTTGGAAAAGGGAAGCAGAAAACTGCTTTTGAATGGGAAAATCCACAAACTGGGCGAAAAATGCAGTTAACATGGACAAGATTACCCCAAGGATTTAAAAACAGCCCAACAATTTTTGGAAATCAGCTGGCAAAGGAGCTTGAAATCTGGAAACAGGACAAATCAAGGCCTGGACAATTTCTTTTACAATATGTGGATGACATACTGATTGCTACAGAAGAAAGATTTACTTGTATACAGGTGACTATTGACCTCTTGAATTTTTTTTGACTAAATGGGTACAAGGTATCCAGGAAGAAAGCCCAAATAGCCTGCCAGACTGTGATATACCTGGGTTTTTAAATTCCAAAAGGGCAGCGACAATTAGAAAAGATCGCAAAGAAACCATTTGCAGTATACCTTAGCTGAAAAATATTCATGAACTCAGAGTGTTTTTGGGAATGACAGGGTGGTGTCGCCTTTGGATTATGAACTATGGGCTAATAGCTAAACCGTTGTATGAGGCCCAAAAGAATTCTCCCTTTGTATGGAGTCTCACAACAGCAAAAGGCTTTTTTAGAGTTGAAACGTGCCTTAATGTCTGCACCTGCTTTGGGACTTCTGGATTTAACCAAAGATTTTCAGTTGTTTGTTCATGAAAGGCAACACCTTACACTGGGCGTGTTAACTCAGAAGATAGGAAGCTGGAAAGGACCAGTCAGATACTTCTCAAACAACTGGACACAGTGAGTAGAGGGTGGCCAAACTGCCTTTGAGCAGTGGCAGCAACAGTAATGCTCATACAAGAAGCTCGGAAATTGACTTTGGGAAGAACAATAACAGTCTATGTCCCACACATGGTGATAACTGTTTTAGAACAAAAGGGGGGACACTGGCTGTCTCCCAGTCGAATGATGAAATACCAGATGGTACTGACTGAACAAGATGATGTGATTCTAAAGACAACTAACCTGGTAAATCCTGCAGTGTTTTTAAGTTCCATACAGGAAGAAGGACAACTGGAACATGACTGCTTGGCTACCATCGAGTATGTTTATTCCAGTCGTGAAGATCTAAAGGATGTACCATTGGAGCAACCAGACTAGGAATTGAATACAGATGGGAGCAGCTTTATGGAACAAGGAGTCCGATACGCAGGATATGCGGTAACAACAGATACTACAGTTATAGAAGCAGGAGCACTGGCGAGTACCCCATCAGCCCAGAAAGCAGAACTTATTGCTTTGATTTGAGCCTTAGAATTAAGTACAGAAAAGAAAGTAAATATCTGGAGAGACTCAAAATATGACTTTGGGGTCGTACGTGTCCATGGGGCTTTGTGAAAAGAAAGAGGGCTATTGTCCTCTCAAGGTATAAATATTAAGCATCAAAAGGAAATTTTACAATTACTGCAAGCAGTTCAGAAACCAGATCAAGTAGCAATCATGCACTGTAAGGCACATCAAATTGGTAACACAAAACTAATTGCTGGAAATAATTTGGCTGATAAAACGGCAAGAAAGGTAGCAAAGAAACAAACATTACAGGTGGCAATAATTCCTTCTAAGACAGTAACCCTTCCTAGGGAAAGGCCAAATATTCAGAAGAAGATGACAAATTGGGTCAATTTTTAAAAGCTAAGAAAAACTTAGCTGGATGGTGGGTAACTCCTAATGGACAAGTAGTAATTCCACCTCTTTTGATGAGAGATATAATTCAAACAAGACATCAGGAATGTCACCGGGGAGCGGAAGCCTTAGTAGCTTCTTTACGGAAACAAGTAGTATCAGTTAAAATGTTAGGATTAGCCAAAATGATAACTGCAAAATGTGAAGTATGTTTGAAAAACAACCCAGTGATTAAGAAAAGAGTCCAAATGGGTAGGTTAAAATCTGGCACAGAACCTGGAGATTATTGGCAAGTAGATTTCTCAGAGTTACCTAGACAAAATGGGTACCAGTACATCTTCGTGGGGGTTGATACTTCTAGAGGATGGCCAGAAGCCCTTCCCTGTCGCACCACACAAGCAAAAGAAGTAGTGAAGTGTTTACTACAAGAAATAATTCCAAGATTTGGAGTACCTATTGGAATTTCTTCTGACAGAGGTCCACACTTTGTTGCGGAAGTAGTCCAAATTATTAGCAAAGTATTGGGTATTACTTGGGATTTACATGCGTCCTGGAGGCCACAATCTAGTGGAAATGTAGAAAGGATGAATCAAACTTTAAAAAGACAAATAAGTAAAATTTGTCAAGGAACTAATCTCAAATGGCCTCAGGCACTTCCATTGGCCTTACTATGAATCAGGGTACAGCCAAAGAGTGGAACCTCAGTCAGACCTTATGAATTATCATATGGAAAACCATATGAGTCTCCAGAACCAAATCCAAACATACGTGTAAAAAGAAAACAAGATGTGTATAACTATTTTCTTTCTCTAGGGAAAACTTTGGCTGTAATTAGGAGTGCAGTAATTTGGAATAGACCTTTATCCATGGAGAATCCAGTGCATGATTTCCAACCAGAGACTACGTCTATGTGAAGACCTGGACCTCCGAACATTTACAGGAACGTTGGAGAGGACCTTTCCAGATACTGTTAACCACTTTTACAGCTATGAAGATTGCAGAATCAGATGCTTGGATACATTATACTCGGGTGAAGAGAGCACCTACTCCATGGAAGATTGTTAACCATGACCCAGAGACTTTAACATTGACTTTGAAACACATCTAATTTTTCATATCAGGTTATGATTGTTCTTTGGATTTTATTTTGGTTGGTAGTGTGGGTAGGATCATGGACTGACTTGGTGGATAGGAATAAGAGACAACTAGAAACAGAACAAGTAATTGACATTCCCAAACAAATGTCTGAGGAAAATTTGATGTTAGGATTGATTAAAGGATTTGCCAATTTGCAGAATGTTACGCAGATTACTGCTTGTTTACCAATACCGAGGGCAGTAGGTGAATCTATTCCATGGGGAATTTTAACTATGAATCTGACCAATCTGGAACTACTTATTGTGAACAAAGGCCAGTAACTCAATGGTATGAACAAGTAAAGGTTATCAGAAAACAGTGGAAGTCGCCAGGTAAAGAAACAGATTGTAAAAAAACTACTGAATTATGATTTTATAACAGGATCCTGACTTCGTGCCATGGCTCAAGTTCTTCTTCCTGGGGGTCTAAATCCCCAGTTAGGATGGTGTTCATATGATGAACAACTTAAAACCAATGTGAGCAAAAGTATCATGGAATGGAAGTGTAATAAAACTGGCCAAGGTACACAATTAGTAGAACAATGGGACTCTATATGGTCCATGTCCATATTTTCTCAATTTCAGTACATGGCCAGAACTCCAGGACACTTCAGGACACCTTAAAGGTAAGTTTTGTTGCTAAGTTGGACAGCTAGATATCTGCCTTGCCAAGCTTTCCAATAACTCATCCTATACACAGTAGAACCTAGGTCCTCTGTTTATGGTTTAGAGAATAAGGACTAAGGTTATTATGGTCTATAGCATAGAGACTTCAAGTTAACAGTCTCAGATAACAATCAGCACAGCAACCCATACATCATTGGTTAATAAGTGCTAACATAATTTTAACATGGAGGTTAACTCCTTAAAATCAAAATGCTCCTATATCTAACTGTTTCACATACACAAAATATATAAAGATTCAGTAAAACTTGAAGATAATCTGCAACACCAGGACAACTCCATTCAATCTCTCATTGCATTGGAATGTTTTCCTTTTAGAAAACACAGAGGGAAAACCCCCCCCAAAAATTATTATTGAAATTTTAGGAAATATATTTTGGGGCACCATATGTAGGGATGTGCATTGGGTTTATGTGTCAAGGTTTTGGTAGCTTAAGGGGTGCCATCTGTGACAAGATACCAGAAGCTGCACACATGTCAGATGGAGACAGTTCCAGCTGGCTCCAAGATGAATGCACCGCTGGCCAAAGCTGAGCCTATCAGTGACATTGGTAGTACCTCTGTGATAACATATTTAAGAAAGGGAAAAATATGCTACACAATAGCAGCCAGAAGAGAGGAGTGAGACTATGTGAGAGCAACAACTCTGCATACACCAAGGTCAATGAAGAAGGAGGGGGAGGAGGTGCTCCAGGTACTGGAGCAGAGATTCCCCTGCAGCCCATGTTGAAGACCATAGTGAGGCAGGCTGTCCCCCTGCGGCCCATGGAGGACTGTGGTGGAGCAGATATCCACCTGCAGCCTGTGGAGGACCCCACATCAGAGCAGGTGGGTGTGCCTTGAAGGAAGCTGCAGCCTGTGGAGAGTCCTCGCTGGAGCAGGTTCCTGGCAGGACCTGTGGACCCATGGAGAGGAGTCCACGCTGGAATAGGTTTTCTGACAGGATCTGTGGCCCTATGGGGAACCCACGCTGGAGCAGTCTGTTCCTGAAAGACTGTACCCCATGGAAGGGACCCATGCTGGAGCAGTTTGTGAAGAACTGCAGCCTGTGGGAAAACCCACGTTGGAGAAGTTTGTGGAGAAGTGTCTCCTATGGGTGGGACCCCATGCTGGAGCAGGGAAAGAGCATGAGGAGAAGGAGGAGGAAGTAGAGAAAATCATGAGTAAAGTTGAGCCTGGGAAGAAGGGAGGAGTGGGGAGAAGGTGTTTTTAGATTTTTTCTTGTTTCTCATTATTTTACTCTGATTTGATTGGCAATAAATTAAATTCATTTCCTTGAGTTGAAACTGTTTTGTCTGTGACCGTAATTGCTCAGGGATCTTTCCCTGTCCTTATCTGGACCCACGAGCCTTTCATCGTATTTTCTGTCCCCCATCTAGTTGAAGAAGGGGAGTGATAGAGTGGCTTGGAGGGCACCTGGCAGCCAGCCAAGGTTAACCCACCACAGGATGCCTTGAGGAACTGAAATGAGATACTATGGTTACTTAATTCCCTTGGTTTTACTCCTTCATCAGAGTCCCAGCTGCTCTCTGAGATAGATGGAAAATTTCATTTAACTATAAATTAAAGAACTGAACATTGTCAGAGCTATTCACCACTGTTAAAAAGTGATTTATTGTTTTCAATTTTAGGACTTTAGTTACTTTAAATCAAGACAGCTTCAATAAATCATTCATGATTTTCAGAGAAAATGAGAGCATTTCACCCTGTCTGTTGGCATTTTCTGAAAATTAGCTGGGAAATGATAAATTTGCTACAGAAACTTTTGGGATTAATTTGTCAAAAGATAAATGATTTTATAAAAGTAATTTTTTGTAAATATTAAAAAATAATAGCAAGCATTTGGTTAATCAAAAAAATGTTTCAGATATGTTTCAGTTCAACAACATTTTCAATAAATAAAAATACAAACATATATATAAATTTTCCATTAAATCAGCAAGCACACACCAGATAATTGGATCTGAACTGGTTCCTCACACTGGGGAAGTTCAAATGGGAATGTGTATAAGTATAACAGTATGACAGACCATCAGAGTTGACCTTGTGTAGATTTAATATAGCCAAAGTATATATGAGTGGTTCTGTCCATTTCATGGGGAATAACGATGAGAAAGTTGGGGAATATTAAATACCCACTGAAATATTTGAGTTTACAGAAAAGTGCATATATTAATCTTTACCATACATGCCTTTCTACATTACATTTAGCATTCAGCTCCCTGCCTTCTTTTCATATCCACTTCTTCCTTTCAATAATTCTATCTTTTCTTTCCTGTATTTCCAGTCCATACTCCTGAACATGAACTGGATATCAATTTATGCTACAGACCACTATCATGCATTTCCTTCATATTCTAGGTTTCTTCCTTCTCTTTGGCTACTCCTTCCAGATTTACTAGCACATTTGCTAGCCAGGAGTAAGCCAGCTGGTAGTTAAAAACACTGTCCAAAAAATTGTATTTCCTATAGACATGCGGAAGCTTTTTTCCAAAGTGAGACCACCACCATGGAAACTGCTAGTAAGAATAAGAAGCAGAAACAAGAGCAAACAAGCAATGGTGAAACTCTGTAGTGTCAGTTATCTAACAAAGTATAGACACTCCTACAGTGCCATTAATATATTATTCACTTGTCTGTACTAGAACTGTATAAAAAAAAATACATCATCTTGGACAAAAGCCTATGACACCTGCAGCTAAAAGCTTGACTCTGCATATACAATGTAGAGTAAAATTAGATATCTAAATTAGGAAGAGGTGTCCAACTAACCTTTAGCTTCTGTGAGATTTAGTGTCATTACACCGAAGGCCCATTTTTACAATTAAGCCATGATCCTTAGCGAACACTATTTGACTTCTTTTCTGTATCTCTTATAAGAAGAGCAAATCTTAAATGAACTCAGACAGCATGATGTGTGTTTTCTTTTGAAAGACAAATCACTCATCTGTAACAGTTGATCTTGATCTATTTGGGAAGCAAGTCAAAAGTTGTGAATTGAAGAAATGAACACAGAACAGTAGCTGAGATCAAACAAAACCTGTCTTTTCTCCCTGAGACTTCCATGCCTCTTGGCTGTCAGAGCATTTAAGCAATTAAGAAAAATACACTTCCAAACTGATTTGTGAAAATAACATCAATTACAAACAGAAGAAAATAAAAAATAAAAACAAACTATCAGAGTTAAACAGTGAGTTTCATACTGATCCAGGGGTTTACTTCTTGTGTCCTTAGGGCAAAAGAGATGTACGATCCTGTTGAACTTCCAGTTTCTTTCACCTTTTGTGTATTGGATCTGGCTGAGCCCCATAGCAGACCTCACAGTGCTGTGCTTTGTATTGGTAGCTAGGAAGGTGGTGATAACACACCAGTGTTTTGGCTACTGTTGAGCAGTCCTTGCACAGCATCAAGGCTGTCTCTCCAACCTTCCCCCCACCTCTCATCAGTAGGCTGGGGGAGGGGAGGGGGGCAAGACCTTGGGAGGGAACATAGCCAGGACAGTTGACCTAAACTGACCAATAGGATATTCCATACCATATCATATGACATCTGCTCAGCAATAAAAGCTAAGAGAAAGGAGGAGGAAGTGGGGGACATTTATTATTTATGATGTTTGTCTTCTGGAGCAACTGCTATGTATACTGAAGCCCTGCTTCCCAGGAAGTAGCCAAACATCTCCTGCTGATGGGAAGTAGAGAATAACATCTTTTGGTTTTCCTTTGCTTCCAAGTGCATGACTTCTATAGCTTAATTAAACTGACTTTATCTTGACCCACAAGTGTGGGTTTTATTCCATCTTATTTTCTCTCCCACTGTTCTGCTGAGGAGGGGAGTGACAGAGCGGCTTGGTGGGCACCTGGCTTCCAGCCAAGGTCAACCCACCACAGTCTTTTTTGGTGCCCAACGTGGGGCACAAGACAAGGGCAGTTTTGTATTGTGTGCTATACTAGTTATTAAGTAGCAAGCTCCTGTGTGGGTCACAGAGTTTGTTGGCTGAACTGCTTATCTCTATTTTGCTAAGCTTGGGAACACGTTAATACAAACAATGACTATGTGCTTTGCCCTGGCATTGATCGCCTTGCTGTACTGGGGGAGTTATCTTGTGGGGAAGAGGAGGGAATACATCTCCCTCTCCCTGCCCAGGACTGATGTGGATGGTTTTGTTATGCAGGATCCTGAGTGTGGAAGAGGAGGATGGAGAATGTCTGATCGTTACTGATGGGAGATAAGAGAGATGTATGAGAGGAGGATGGAGAATGTCTGATCTGGCAGGACATAAGAGAACAACTGGGTATTATGAAAGAAAGTAAAAAAGATAAACATGGTTATCTAGCCAAAAGGTGTTTGCATGCTTGTAATGATATATAGCTATGTAACTGCATGAATGGTTTCTGCCCTGAGCCTGGTGGTCCATACAGCTGGAATTTGTATCCGAGCTCAGAGATATAAATATGAGCTTCTCTGCACAATAAAGTGTCTCTGGTTGAACCACAACCAGAGTCCGTGCCTTCATATGCCACACCTGAGGTCCCTGCTCACCCTTATGTGAGCTGTCTAATACTGTTAATGAATACTGTTGGCATATTATGGGTTTTGTGGAATTTGGTCTTGTCCTGGTCTAAGACAAGACAACTTTTGATTGAGGCAATACTGAAATGTGCCCTGAGGTGGTTGGTCCCAGGGTTACAGGATATGTGCAAGGATTTGGGTAGATTCCTAGGACAGTTGTCACCTCTCATGTAGAGGAATGAAGGCAGTGGGTTGATTAGCATTGATAACATGCAGCTGTGGCCTTGCCTTTGAGGCAGTGGGTTGATAGACATGGATGATGTGCAGCTGTAGCTTGTTCCGCTAAGTGGTTAAATAGCCTGGAGGATTGTGTGGGAGTGAGTAGTAGTAGTAGTGTGGTTTGACTTCTGGTGGAAGGAGATACAGCACAGGCAGTAGACTCTGACCAATGGTAAAGCCTTGTTGCAGTCTACTAGTTTGATTGTGCTGCAACACTCTTATAGCCTGGGACTTTACACCTGAACAAGCAAGCAACCCTGGTATGCTAATGCACCACCTGATAGAAGGGTGCCTTGCCTACCCCAATGAAAATCAACAGCCTCTAGTACTGTCCTGAGGCTTGGTCTGGGCCTACTGAGCCACATTTAAGTACTCTGAGGACTGTGGTTGAGGCAGGGACCCAAACTGCATCTGAGGATACCATGGTTGAGATAGGGACACAAATGACAACTAGAGTAGTTGTTCTAGTAGTGAAAAAGAAATGGTGGACAAGAACAACAACAGGGACATATTGAGTAAAAGGGAGGAGGAAGAAGAGGAAAGATTAGATCAAGAGGCCAGTCCTTTGACAAAGAAATTAGAGGAAGGAGTGAGAGAATTCAGACAGAAAGCGGAAACTACCTGGTCCCTGACCTCATCAGAACTTTGATATAAGTGGAAAGATTACAGCCACCAGCCAGGTGAGCAGATTGCTGCCTGGCTGCTCTGATGCTGGCATAATGGAGCCAACAGTCAGCTACTGGAAGGCAAGGAAACCAAACAACTGGGATCTCTTGATAGAAACTGGGGAACTGAGAGAGGCATTGGAAAAGAGACAGCAATCTGAAGCCTCTGGAGATGGCTCCTGTCAAGCGTGAGGGTGAGATATCCATTCAAGGAAGATCTTTTGACCTCCCCAGGAAAGTGGACTACTGCAGATGAAGACATCTAGTACCTGAGAGAACTAGTGGTACTGGAAGTCATCTACAGTCATCTAGACAACGATGAGGTCTCCAAAGATCTAGAGGGTGTCCTGTGCGCATGGGCCAAGCGGAGGAAGGTGATTCAAAGTGCCCCAACATCATATTCTAACAGCTTGGTAGTGATGTATTGCCTGGATATGGATACACCACCTGTGGATTGTGTGTCTTCTTGGCTCTAAAATGCTGAAGAAAGTCTCTGTACTCCATTATACCTATAGGCCAGCACCTTGTCTGTTAGGGGCACCCCAAGAAATCAGTCTTCTCCTGCCCCAGCCAGAAGGAAAGTAAGCCTCAGGTGCGTGCCACATGGTTCACTGTGGTTCTTCCTGAGTGACCAGGGGGAGGACATGAGGAAGTGGGATGGTGAACCCACCTTCAAGCTGGAAGCCCGTGTACGTGAACTGAGAGGGAAGACAGCTGTTAAGAAGGGGTCACCCAAGAAGGCTGTCATCATAGTGGCTATAGAGACACAAGATGGCAATCAACTCTCTCCCACACACAGAAGAACTGAAATCACCTCCCTTGATCCTGGTGAGGGGACTTCTGGTCTGGCACTGCAAGGGTCAGGCAGTGAATACTCTGACCAGGAACAGGAGGAGGAAATAGATGAGTACCAGGTATACTGGACTGTGTGGATTTGATGGCCTGGCATATCAGACCCAGAGAAGTGTAAGGCTTTACAGCACCAGTAGACACTGGTGCAAAGTGTACGCTGGTGCCATCAGGGTATAGGGGCACAGAACCCATCTGGATCTCTGGAGTGACAGGGGAATGCCAAGAATTGTCTGTATTGGAGCCTGAGGTGAGCTTAACAGGGGACAAGTGGGAAAAGCACCCCATTGTGACTGGCCCAGAGCCCCCTGAATCCTTGGAATAGACAGCCTCAGGAGAGGATACTTCAAGGACACAAACGGGTACCAATGGGCTTTTAGTGTAGTCACTGTGAATACAGAGAAGATCAAACAGCTATCTACCCTGCCTGGCCTCTCAGAAGATCCCTTCATTGTGGGGCTGCTGCAAGTTGAAGAACAGCAGGTGCCAATTGCTACCAGGACAGTGCACCGGCAGCAATATCATGCAATCTGGCTCCAATCTGTGAGATGATTCATCAACTGGAGAGCTAAGGCGTCATCAGCAAGAGTCACTCACCTTTTGATAGTCCCATATGGCCAGTGCAAAAGTCTGACAGAGGGTGGAGGTTAACAGTAGACTATTGTGGCCTGAATTAAATGACGCCAGCACTGATTGCTGCTGTACTAGATATATTAGAGCTCCAATATAAACTGGAGTTGAAGGCAGCCCAGTGGCATGCTACAATTGACATTGCCAATGCATTTTTCTCAATCCCTTTGGCAGCAGAGTGCAGGCCACGGTTTTCTTTCATGTGGGGGGGTGTCCTATACACCTGGAATCGACTGCCCCAGGGGTGTAAGCACAGCCCTACCATTTGTTATGGACTACTCCAAATTGCACTGGAAAAGGCTGATGCCTCTGGACATCTACAATACATCAATGACATCATTGTGTGGGCCAACACGGCAGAAGAATTATTTGAAAAAGGAAAAAGAGTAATTCAGATACTTCTGAAAGCTGGTTTTTCCATAAAGAAAAGCAAGGTCAAGGTGTTACCGAAATCTCGGAATGAAGAACTTATCGACACCAATGTGATGTAGATAAGCAGACACTTCTTTATTGACGGCCGGGTGCGTGAGCGAGTCCTCTCACGATCAACGCACACCAAGCTTCAAAATCATACACCATATATAGAACTTATTCATGCATATTCATTAAGTACTCATGCATAATCATAATATTTCCCGGAAATCATTAACATGCTCTCCTCCCATATCCGATTCTGCGCAGTAAAGGTTAGAAAAGTCTAGAAATGGGTCTGGGGTACGATTTGGGTAGGTGGTATATGAGTCGGTGGTCGCGATCTCCCCCTGCCGGAATTGCCTTTTACTAAAGTTCACGATTTCTTGGCAGGTAACTATAAGTTGTTCCAGTCGACTCTCCCCAGTTCCCATTAATTCTACATTCTGACATTTCAATGCATTCTCCCAGTCTACCTGTAAATACTGTATCCAATTATCTTCAATCATCTTGAATCTTAAGTCTATTGTCTAAGTTCTAATTATTCCTACTAGGTGATTCTGACCTATTCTTTTGGCCTTGCTACAGGGCTGTACAGAGGATTTCATAGCAGCTTTTGCTGTGCAACTACAAGTTTCATTAAAATGTATTTCTTATTCCAAATGATTTTGTAGAGTCAAATAAAGTCAATTAATTCTAACTTATTAGCAGATCTGTAACAAAGGGACCTGCACAGGGGATTCAGTTCTTGGGAATAAAATGGCAAGATGGACATCGTCATGTGCCTATGGATGTGGTCAACAAGATAGCAACTATATGTCCACCCACTAACAAGAAGGAAACACAAGCTTTCCTAGGCCTTATGGGGTTCTGGAGCATACATATTCCAGGTTATAGTCAGCTTGTGAGCCCTCTTTATCAAGTAACCCAAAAGAAGAAGTATTTTGAGTGGGGTCCTGAGCAACAATAAGCCTTTGAGCATATCAAACAGGAAACAGCTCATGTGGTACCTCTTGGGCCTGTCTGGACAGGACCAGCTGTGTAAAACGTATTCTGCGCTGCATCTGGGGAGCATGGTCTCACCTGGAGCCTCTGCTACACTGCCCGTGCTACACTGTATGTTCAAAGGAAACATCCCCTCTACACATCACGCAACCAACACTACATGGAGTAAGTGGGTAGCATTGGTCATGCAACGAGCTCGACTGGGGAAACCCAACTGCCCAGGAAGTTTGGAAGAATTAATGGACAGACCAGAAGGCAGAGATTTTGGAACATTGCCTGAGGAGGTGGCTTGTGCCCAAGAGGCACCATCATATAATGAGCTATCAGAAGATAAAAGGCGTTATGCTTTGTTTACTGATGGATCCTGTTGTGTGGTAGGGAACCACTGGAAGTGGAAAGCTGCTGTGTGGAGTCCCACACAACAAGTCATTGAAGTCACTGAAGGAGAAGGGGAATGAAGTCAGCTTGCAGAAGGGAAAGCCATCCAACTAACCCTAGACATTGCTGAGCGAGAAAAGTGGCTGGTACTCTGTCTCTATATAGACTTTTGGATGGTGGCTAATGCCCTGTGGGAGTGGCTACAACAGTGGAAGAAGACCATTTGGCAGGGCAGGGGTAAACCCATCTGGGCTGCTGCATTGTGGCAGAACATCGCTACCCAGGTAGAAAAACATGGCGCTAAAGGTATGTCATGTAGATGCTCATATGCTCAAAAACGTGCCGCTGAAGAACATTGACACAATGAACAGGCAGACAAGGCTGCCAATTTTGAAGTCACTCAGGTGGACCTGGACTGGGAGTGAAAGGGTGAGCTATTTATAGCTCAATGGGCCCATGAAATATCAGGATATCTAGGGAGAGATGCAACATACAGATGGGCTCGTGATCTAGACCATGGACACCATCACACAGGTGTCCTGGTTTCAGCTGGGATGGAGTTAATTATCTTCTTAGTAGCTAGTACAGTGCTGTGCTTTGGCTATGATGCGAGAACAAGGTTGATAGCTGCACTGATGTTTTTAGTTGTTGCTGGGTAATGTTTATACTAAGTCAAGAACTTTCCAGTTTCTTGGGCCTTGCCAGCCAGAGGGCTGGAGGGGCACAACAGACTGGGAAGGGACACAGCCAGGTCAGCTGACTTGAACCAGCCAAAGAGGTATTCCATACCATGGGACGTCATGCTTGGTATATAAACTTGAAGGGCTAGCTGGGGGGGGATTGTTGCTCGGGGACTGGCTGGGCAACAGTCAGCGGGTGGTGGGCAGTTGTACTGTGCATCACTTGGGTTTTTTCCCTTTTCCTTTGGATTTTACCCTTCTTTCCCCACCTTTCCATTCTAATTGTTATTGTTATTATTGTTATTATTGTTGTTCTTACCTCTTTGTTTAAATTATTAAATTGTTCTTATCTCAACCCTCAAGATTTACATTCCTTTCTGCTTCTCCTCCCCACCCCTCCGGGTGGGGGGGAGTGAGCAAGTGGCTGCATGGTGCTTGGTTGCCGGCTGGGGTTAAACCATGACAACAGGTCATTCATGAATGTGAAACATGTGCTGCAATCAAGCGAGCCACATGAGTAAAATCTCCCTGGAATAGAGGGTGGTGGCTGGGTTTTGGATATGGTGAGGCCTGGCAAATTGACTGTATTGGACCACTGCCATGAACACATCAAGGCAAGTGCTATATACTCACCATGTTGGAAGCAACTACTGTGTGGCTGGAAACATACCCTGTAAACCATGCCACTGCCCAAAACACCATCTTAGGCCTTGAAAGACAAATTTTTTGGCGGAATGTTACTCCAGAGATATCTGAATCAGACAATGGGACTCATTTCTGAAATAACCTTATAAATTCCTGGGCAAAGAAACATGGCATTGAATGGGTGTATCACATCCCCTATTACCCACAAGCCTCTGGAAAGATTGAGAGATATAATGGACTGTTAAAGACTATGTTGAGAGCCTTGGGCAATGGGACATAGAAGCATTGGGATACAAATTTAGCAGAAGCCACTTGGCTGGTTAACACCAGAGGATCTGCTAAATGCCCTGGTCCCGCCCAACAAAACCCCCACATACTGTGGGAGCAGATAAGGTCCCCGTAGTGGTAGTGCACATAGGGAAGTGGCTGGGGAAGGCAGTGTGGATTGCTCCTCCCATGGGAAAAGGCAAAGCCATTCCTGGGATTGTCTTTGCTCAAGGACCTGTGTGTACTTGGTGGGTAATGTGGAAAGATGGGGAGATCCAGTGTGTGGCTCAAGGAGATTTAAAGTTGGGGGGAAAAATAATCTGTTGTGTGAGTTGTATGTTGCAGGAAGTAATGTAGCCGGAGTGACCTGAACCGGTGAAGAGTGAGATTTGCAAGGAACCAGATGAGTGCAATGATGACCCAAACCAAGCTGCTGCTGGTGCCCAACAATCAAACATGCTGCTTCTCCTGTCCTGAGTACCCATCTTGACAGATGGGGCCCAAGTCATAGCCTCTTGTGAACATCTGAAGGAGTAGAGGATGCTCACGGAATGGAAGAGTAATATCTATCTGTTAAAGAATAAGGGATAGTAGTGAGAATGTATAAATCTGTATGTTGGGTATAAAGATGATTTAAGTATATAATTTAAGTTGTAAGTGTTGGTAAAAAGGAATTTCAGTAATGAGAATTAAATACAATGGAATGGTTAGAAGATATGCATATATATATATATATGTGTATATATATATATGTTTTAAGTAATGTGGGACCTAAGCATGACGCAAATGGTATGGAATAAGGGGTGGAGATTGTATTGGGTCTGGCTGAGCCCCATAGCAGCCCTCATAATGCTGTGCTTTGTATTGGTAGCTAGAAAGGTGGTGATAACACACCAGTGTTTTGTCTGCTGCTGAGCAGTCCTTGCACAGCATCATGACTGTCTCTCCAACCTTCCCCCCCCACCAGTAGGCTGGGGGTGGGCAAGGTCTTGGGAAGGGACATAGCCAGGATAGCTGACCTAAACTAACCAATGGGATATTCCATACCATATGACATCTGCTCAGCAATAAAAGCTAAGAGAAAGGAGAAGGAAGGGGGGGCTTTCATTATTTATGACATTTGTCTTCTGGAGCAACTGCTACATGTACTAAAGCCCTGCTTCCCGGGAAGTGGGTGAACATCTGCTGATGGGAAGTAGAGAATAATGTCTTTTGGTTTTCCTTTGCTTCGTGTGCGTGTCTTTTTCTATTGCTTCATTAAACGCCCTTTATCTTGACCCCCATGGGGGCTTTTTTCATCTTATTTTCTCCCCTCCCCCCCTTGCTCTGCTGAGGAGGGGTGTGATAGAGCAGCTTGGTGGGCACCTGGCATCAAGCAAAGGTCTACCCACTACACCATCCGAGCCATGAGCAGCCAGTTTCTCCAGGAGGATGCTGTGGGAGACAGTGTCAAAGGCTTTACTAAGGTCCAGGTGGACAACATCCACAGCCTTTCCCTGATCCACTAGGTGGGTCATCTTGTCATAGAAGGAGATCAGTTCCATCAAACAGGACCTGCCTTTCATAAACCCATGCTGGCTGGGCTTGATCCACTGGTTGTCCTGAACGTGCTGCACGGTGGCAGTCAGGATGATCTGCTCCATAACCTTCCCCGACACCAAGGACAGTCTGACAGGCCTGTAGTTTCCCAGACACTCCTTCATTCCCTTCTTGGAGATGGGCATCACATTTAGTCACTACATTAAAAAAAGGATTGTTTAAAATCATCTTGCTTATTTCTAGAATAAGAGTGCTTAAGGCCCTAAAGTTCACAATAATATCTGAACAAATACCTAGCAAACTAATACAAGCCATAAATCAGAAAATCTGACTATGAAAGTTTTTGTCATCGAGCACAAATGGATTTTTACCGTACTATAAAGCGAACATATAACTAAATTAAAAGTTTACATAAGAACAACCTTCAGTTTGCCTCATGGCTGTCATTGGGAGCATTTTGTTTGGTTTTGGTTTTGGTGACATACATAAATTGAAAACTGTCCTGGTTTTGGCTGGGGTAGAGTTAATTTCTTCCTAGTAGCTAGTACAGTGCTGTGTTTTGGATTTAGTATGAGAATAATGCTGATGACACAATGATGCTTTTAGTTGTTGCTAAGTAGTGCTTACCCTAAGTTAAGGACTTTTCAGTTTCTCATGCTCTGCCAGTGAGCAGGTACAGAAGAAACTGAGAGAGAGCATAGCCAGGACAGCCGACTCTAACGAACGAGCGTCCTGGATTCAACTGGGATAGAGTTGATTTTCTTCTCAGTAGTTAGTACAGTGCTGTGTTTTGGCTATGATGTGAGAACAGTGTCGATAGCACACTGATGTTTTTAGTTGTTGTTGGGTGATGCTTATGCTAAATCAAGGGCTTTTCAGTTCCTTGGGCCCTGCCAGCCAGAGGGCTGGGAGGGGCACAGGAAATTGGGAGGGGACACAGCCAGGACACGTGACGCAAGCTAGTCAGAGGTATTCCATACCATATGAGACATCATGCTGAGTATATAAACTGGGGAAGAAGAAGGAAGGTGGGGACATTTGGCATTATGGCGTTTGTCTACCCAAGTAATCGTTACGTGTGATGGAGCCCTGCTTTCCTGGGGATGGCCGAACACCTGCCTGCCCATGGGTAGTGGTGAATTAATTCCTTGCTTTGCTTTGCTTGCGTGTGCAGCTTTGGTTTACCTATTAAATTGTTCTTATCTCAACCCTTGAGTTTTACATTCCTTTCTGAACCTCCTTCCCATCCCTCTGGGTGGGGGCGGGGGGGGAGTGAGCAAGCAGCTGCATGGTGCTTGGTTGCCGGCTGGGGTTAAACCACGACAACGAGCCAAAGAGGTATTCCATACCATGGAATGTCATGCTCAGAATATAAACTGGGGGGAGTTAGCTGGGGCCCTCTGATCGCTGCTTGGGGGCTGTCTGGGCATCAGTCAGCTGGTGGTGAGCAATTGTATTGTGCATTACTTGTTTTTCTTGAGTTTTATTCCTCTCTCTCTTTGTTTTTTTATAAAGTAAAATATATTTTACTTTATTTCAATTATTAAACTGTTCATATCTCAACCCATGGGTTCTACCTTTTTTTCTTTTTTCTCCACCTCATCTCACCAGGGGAGGGGGGAAGTGAGCAAGTGGCTCTGTGGTATTTAGTTGCTGGCTGGGGTTAAACCACAACACTGTTCAACTACATTTGCAGTCATTTAGATAGCAAAACAGAAATTTGACTTTCTATTAAGAGATACAGAGTACGTACTATTTCCTGTGCTGCTTAATTTTCTCTATTAAAATTAAATTATATTTAATAGATACAGAAATTAAACAGTACACAATGGCAGGGGAAATATGAGCATGCTTTAGATAAAGTGTAATATAATCCTTAGATTTTGATATTGCACGAAGAGATGTCCATTCTTTCCAAGGGCTCTCCACAAGGTCACTTCTGGTGAAAACATCAGGTTAACTGTCTGTAAGAGTCGGTCTAAAGAGAACAATATTGTCTCAACATTGCCAACAGAGACCTGGAGATGGAATGTGGTCCTCATGGACACCAAGACACCAAGACCCTGGGAAAGAGAACTGCACGGTACGAGGAGTAGTATGCCGCTCCCTGCCACCTGGGATTGAATAAGGCTGCATAACAGCTGTCCAGAAGATGGATCACAACCGTGGCCATAACAACGAACCAGAAAACAATACAAGAACACGCCTCCTGGTCTGAAGCTACCCGCCTCTGGGGCAAGATAACCTGGCTCGAGAGGGCGGAGACTGGCGGCAGTCCATGGACCAGAGGAGGAGCAAGGTGTGTTGCTTGGCATAAAAAGAAAGATGCCTTCTTAGCAACTGAACTTTGGAGATCTTCCCCACCAAGGATCACGACGATCGGAAGGACCGTGGGACGCTGCCTGGACCTGGGACCATAGGGACGCCTTGGACCCATGGTGGTAGCTATAATCCTCTTTCCTTTCTTTTTACTTTACCTTTCATTCACTTTCTGTCTTTCTACCTATCGCATGCCGCTTTACGGGCAAACAATAAAATTGTGCTGTTTGATTGAAGCATAACCCCTTGGCGTGGTCGCCTTGGTTTTTGTGTTTTGAGATCATAGTTAACGAACCATCACGAGTCCACTGAGTGGACCGTGACACTGTCTGAGAAGGCTTATTCGCATTGCAGGTATAGTTGCTGTAGGACAAGGCCTCAAGAAGAAGAGTCCAAGTACTGTTAGCCTGATGCATAGAGACGTGTTAGAACTTGTAGGGCACAAGCCCTGGGAACAAAGGAACAAGCTAACCGCAGACTCTTGAGCCGTTGCGGTTGAGATGACAACCAGACGGACAAAGAGGAACAAGTATCCAGATAAGGGAACGGATAGTGCCGATAAGGAACTTTGCTAATCACAAAAGCCACGTAGGAAAAAACCCCCTAATATTAGAATAGAAATTGTTGCTATGATAAGGTAAACTAATCAGTTCCTATTGTTTAAACGGTGTGTCTTAAATGTCAACCAATCAGTGTGTTTTACGCTTAAGATTTAACCAATCAGTGTGTAAGATGTAGAAGGTAGAAACGTATATAATTGTAAGAAAATCACTAATAGACTGACATCTTGCTTGCATCAGGCTGCATCCCCTCTCTTCATTCGCCACAAATTGGTGACCCCAACGTGATCCGGTGAAGGATCCGACGTGAGGGGCTCTCGAATCGCCTAACTGAGCGACTTGCAGTGAATCCCACAGAACTCTGAATGAACCGCTGAAAGGAAGCAGGAGCCGGCCAGCCTGAAATCCCTCCGGAGTTGAGAGGTGAGCTGTGGGAAATCCGTAATGGGGAATCAGGCTTCGTCCCCAGAAAGAGACATTTATGAGCTTATGAAAGGTCTCCTTAACAAACATAAGAAAAGTATTTCTGGGCATGACCTTAAAGCAATGCTCAAGTGGGTGCAAGTAAATGTGCCCGTGGTGACTGCATCTATAATTTTTACGCGGGAACTTTGGGACGACACAGGGGTGAAATTGTGGGATTCTGTGACAAAAGGCAATACTGAGTCCCACTGTCTGCTCTCTTTGTGGAGAGTTATTTTTGAAACTATGAAAGCACAAGAAGAAAAGGCAGAGGAAGGAGAGGAGGAGGAGTCGCAAGCTCCTATAGCTCTTTCCTTATCAGCCTCTAAGTCACAGTGCTCTAGACCCCTGGGTGTCAATGCAGTGGAGTATCCGCCAGAAGAAGATCCCTTTGACCCAGGACCGATAGACCCTGAAAAAGAACCTGATTTGTATCCTCCTGATCCACGCGATGTATGGCAAAAATAAAGAAAAAAGCCTTAAGGGAGGCGGATTTAGAAATGGCTAAAACTATAGTTGCTCCGGTCTTGTATTCTCAGGGTCGGGCAGGGGGAGCACGATGGGAGGCTCTTTCTTTTTCGGTTGTTAAAGAACTGCGCCACACGGTTACGGAACATGGTATTTCTTCTCCCTATTTTATAAGCCTGTTATCTTCTGTGTTTGATACTTATGTCATGACTCCTCATGATTTGAAATCTTTAGCACGATTGCTACTAACCCCGACTCAGTACACGTTATGGGAGTCGCACTGGAGAGGGGGACTGCAAGCACTCCTGCTCACGTACGTTAACCATAATGATGCTGCATTAGCTGCACTGACAATAGAGCATCGTACGGGCACCGGTGCACGTGCTGATCCTGTAACACAAGCCCAAAACCGCGCCCCGTGAGGCTCTCGAGGCAATTAGAGAAGAGGCGAAAAAGGCTTTTTTCCAGGTCCCTGACTTACAAAAAACACAAAAAGCTTTTACTACCATCACTCAGGAGCCTCGAGAACCTTATATGCAGTTTATTGATAGACTAAAACAGGCTTTGGAACGTCAAGTAGATAATGCGGAAGCGCGGGATATATTGCTAACAAAACTAGCTGTTGAAAATGCTAATGTTGATTGTAAAAGGCTACTGAAGTCTCTCCCTAACCCGAACCCCACTCTGGTGGAAATGGTGGAAGCATGTAACCGAACCGGTACAGTTGACCACAAGTTTGAGGCTATGGCTGCTGCTTTTGCAGCGATGCATGGTGTGGGAAATTGCTATGGTTGTGGTAAACCTGGTCATCTGAAGAGAAATTGTCTTGCTCGGGTTGTGGGGAATAAACAACAACCTCCTGGTCCTGGAGTTTGTCCGAAATGTCGGAAAGGGCGTCATTATGCTAATCAATGTCGATCTAAGTATGACTTCCAGGGACAACCGATACAGGGAAACCGACCGCGGAGCGCGGGGCAGCGACGCGCGCAGACACAAGTGCCACAGCTGACATTTCAACAAGCTCGGAGAGAAGCACCGACACCTCAAGTCTCTGTCCAGCAACCTCAGGCAGCGCCGGATTGGACCTGGCAACCTCACACACAGTAACACTGCTCGATTCCTCGGTTCATTTATTATCAACAAATGTCAAAGGACCATTACCCCCTGATACACAAGCTCTGTTAATTGGTAGATCTTCCACAACATTGTCTGGTCTATTTGTTTTACCAGGTGTTATTGACTCTGACAGTGTGGACGAAATCAAAATTATGGCATGGACTCCATTTCCACCCTGTACGATACCTCAGGGTAGTAGAATAGCGCAATTGATTCTGATTCCGGCAAGGGTAAGCTCTCTTATCACTGATCATCCTCCGCAGAGGAGAGGAGGTTTTGGATCCACAGGGTTACCTCACATTTTGTGGGTACAATCCATTTCTCCACAGCGACCTATGTATCAGTGTACCCTTATTTACAATGACCAACAAATAGCACTAAATGGGATCATTGACACTGGAGCTGATGTCACAGTAATTTCTCAAGCCAAATGGCCTCCGCAATGGCCACTGACTAATGTCTCTCAGGCACTGGCTGGGATAGGGGGGACCGGTAACAGTCGTCAGAGTTTGGAACTAATTCGAATTCAAGGACCAGAGGGACATGTGGCTTCTGTTAAACCTTTTGTACTACCTGTCCCTATGGTTTTGTGGGGACGTGATGTATTGTCACAATGGGGAATGTCTATCCGTACACATTTTTAGATGGGGCCATTGAAGTGCGCAACACCCTAAAAATAACCTGGAAATCTGATGTTCCTATTTGGGTGGATCAATGGCCCCTTCCTTTGGAAAAACTTCGCGCACTTCAAAACTTAGTCTCAGAACAACTGTCCCAAGGACACATTGTACCTTCTACTAGCCCATGGAATTCACCTGGTTTTGTTATTAAAAAACAAACTGGCAAGTGGCGCTTGCTCCATGATCTCAGAAAAATTAATGATGCTATGGAAGATATGGGAGCCCTCCAACCCGGGCTCCCGTCCCCAGCTATGATCCCTCGACACTGGCATCTAACTGTCATAGATCTTAAAGATTGTTTTTTCAGTATCCCGTTACATCCAGATGATGCCCCGAAATTTGCCTTTTCAATTCCAAGCATCAACATGCAAGCTCCGTTGCAGAGATATCAGTGGGTTGTACTGCCACAAGGTATGAAAAATAGCCCTACAATGTGTCAATGGTACGTTGCAAAAATACTCAGTCCTGTCCGAAATGCTATGCCTACTGTGTTATTGTATCATTATATGGATGACCTTTTAGTGGCAGCACAACATCACGAAGTCATGGAGAAAGCTGTAGCCCTTGTCACAGATGCCGTGAATTCGGCAGGTCTCTGTATAGCACCAGAAAAGGTCCAGAAGTTTCCCCCTTGGAAATATCTGGGCTGGCGAATAAGAGCACAAACTATTGTTCCTCAACCATTGCAGATCAATACCAATGTAAGAAACCTGCATGATGCACAAAAATTACTGGGAACAATAAATTGGGTTCGACCACTATTGGGAATTTCTAATACAGACTTGGGTCCTCTGTTTGAACTACTAAAAGGGGACACTAATCTTTGTTCTCCACGTAATCTTAACTCTGAAGCAGATACATCTTTACAAAAGGTTGCCTCAGCTATCGCTTCTCGACAGGCCCACCGATGGGCCCCTGAACTACCTTTTTACTTGATTATTTTAAACCCTGCTCGACAGCCTCATGCCCTGATATTTCAATGGGACCTTCAGAACTCAGACCCCTTGTTAATTATTGAATGGATCTTTTTACCTAACCAGTCTACAAAAACTATTTTGACACAACATGAAATGTTTGCCTCTCTGATTGTTAAAGCTAGATCACGCCTGTTAACCTTATCAGGGAAGGATTTTGTCTGTATTTGTCTACCAATAACAACAGTATACTTACAATGGCTTTATCAGCAATCAGACACCTTTGTTATGGCACTTGCCGACTATACAGGTCAAATAACTTCTCATCCACCTTCACACAAACTGTTTAACATTGACTTTCGTCTGATGTTAAAACCCAAAAGAAGCGAACAACCCTTACAGGCACTTACTGTGTTTACAGATGGATCAGGCAAATCACATAAATCTGTTCTCCTATGGTGGGATGATCAACGGAGACGATGGGACTCGGACATAGAGACAGTCTCCGGTTCACCTCAAATAGTAGAACTGAATGCAGTTGTTCGCGTTTTCCGAAAATGGAACGTACCACTCAACCTTGTTACTGATTCAGCTTATGTTGCAGGTATTGTTACACGAGCTGAAGCTTCTGTGCTGCGGAATGTTTCACATTCACAACTCTTTACCCTGTTACAGGAACTTATTTTCCTTTTGGACTCTCGATCTGCGCCTTATTTTGTTATGCATATTAGATCTCACACTTCACTACCTGGTTTTCTTGCAGAAGGCAATCGACGAGCTGATCTATTGACGTTACCAGTTCAAGTACTGCCAGACCGTATTGCACAAGCTAAACTAAGTCACTCTTTTTTCCATCAAAATGCTGGAGCTCTTAAACGACAGTTTGACCTTACTTCTCAACAAGCGTCAAATATTATTGCTGTCTGTCCTGATTGTCAAAAACATTCTTTCCCATCAGTTGCTGCAGGAGTTAACCCTAGAGGATTACAAAGCCTACAGTTATGGCAAACAGATGTCACACATTATTCTGAATTTGGTAACCTTAAATATATCCACTCCTCCATTGATACATTTTCAGGTGCCTTGTTTGCCTCTTGTCACACAGGAGAAAAGGCACGAGATGTTCGTAGACATTTAATGCGTGCTTTTGCTACTTTGGGTATTCCCTCAAAGATAAAGACAGATAATGGTCCAGCTTATGTTTCAACAACTATAAAAACCTTTTTTGCCCTATGGGGTATAACTCATATTACTGGCATTCCTCATTCCCCCACTGGTCAATCTCTCATTGAACGGTCTCATCAGTCTCTAAAACGTCTATTACAACAACAAAAAGGGGGAATGGGAATGGCTATTCCAGAGGAACGGTTACAGAAAGCATTGTATGTTTTTAATTTTTTAAATTGTTCTTTAATAGATAACAACCCACCCAAAAAACGTATCAAAAAATGTGACAGACAATTGGGATGTATGGATACCCCATCTCCCACTGGCGTCTCTGGACCACAGAAAATTGAACTCCTTTGTTCCTAAAAATTGATTTGTTGCATAAAATTTAACTACACGGAAGAATCAATCTAGGTCATGGACGTTTCCCCGATTCCATCCGGTTTTAAATGCAAGATATCTGGTGAATTACACTGCTAATACTTGTCGAAATCTAGCAATCTGCCGCTCTCACTACCTGCTGAGTATTTTTTATTGTGGGATCGAGCTGTCTGTCATCCCTTCTCATATAAAAGGAGTCCGTGTAGCGTAGGGCGACTTTCCGTCAGACCTCCTAACACCCAGAGTTACAAAACGCTGACTCTCGAGGACAAAGCGTGGCGTCAGGATTTGCTCGGATTGTGATGATAAAATGCATTTGGTCCTTTGGCCACGCGTTATGATCTCTTCTGTTGCAGGCGCTGCGCAGGAAAGGCTCTAGCAACATTGATAAGCTTGGGCTGTTGGCTTGCCAAACAAACTATGCCACAAGGGCCCCCCAGCCCGCCCTGGACTGGTCCTTTTATTAGATGGGGCTATGTGTTCGCCACGCAACATACGAATGGCTGGCAATAGATGTTTTTGCTTCTGGCACAAGGTATGGTTTGAAGAGTTGAAGGACGTGTTGCTGAACCTTTCAGACATCCGGAATCAGATTCAGTGCTAGCACCAAAGATTGAAGGATGTAGGTTGCTCATCTTCAACAATTGATACTTGGGATGGTTTAAGATAACTGTTTAGTGTTGGGCTTTCAACTGTTAAGAAGTTTAAGGGAAGATGATTATATAGCTTTAGTTGGCCCCTTTTTTGTTTGTTTTATGCCTTATACCTTGTCTTTTACAATGCTTACGAAAATTAACAACTCATTCGATTTCAAGGGTTCTTTTTGTGCAACAGGAAGGGGAGATGTAGGACAAGGCCTCAAGAAGAAGAGTCCAAGTACTGCTAGCCTGATGCATAGAGACGTGTTAGAACTTGTAGGGCACAAGCCCTGGGAACAAAGGAACAAGCTAACCGCAGACTCTTGAGCCGTTGCGGTTGAGATGACAACCAGACGGACAAAGAGGAACAAGTATCCAGATAAGGGAACGGATAGTGCCGATAAGGAACTTTGCTAATCACAAAAGCCACGTAGGAAAAAAACCCCTAATATTAGAATAGAAATTGTTGCTATGATAAGGTAAACTAATCAGTTCCTATTGTTTAAACGGTGTGTCTTAAATGTCAACCAATCAGTGTGTTTTACGCTTAAGATTTAACCAATCAGTGTGTAAGATGTAGAAGGTAGAAACATATATAATTGTAAGAAAATCACTAATAGACTGACATCTTGCTTGCATCAGGCTGCATCCCCTCTCTTCATTCGCCACAATTTGCCTTGTGTTCATAAGCAGGTGCTATTTCTCCATCACCAGCTTGTGGCTGTTGTATTAATTTTTCTTAGAGAGCTTCCTGGGGTAATGGCATCATCCCAATGGACCATAAAACACAGAAGAAGACTCATGATCCAAACAGGTAGTTCTGTAAAAGACAAGGCTAAAAGGTAGTGATATCATTCTCAAAGATAATATCTGTTAGCGGGGACATATTCCCATTCGAATTCATATTTCTTCGGGGTTACTTTATACAAAGGAGCCAGAATTTGCCCTAAATGTGGAATATGCTGTCTCCAAAATCCAAATAATCCAATACATATTTGTGCATCAGTTTTATTTTGTGGTGTTGCAAAATCCAAAATTTTCTGCCTGACTTTTGGCAGTATTTCTCTGTGCCCGCAATGCCACTGTATCCCTAAAAATTTCACTGTCTGAGCCGGTCCCTGGATTTTGCTTGGATTAATCTCCCATCCTTTGTTTTCCATATGCTGAATTAACAATTCTAATTGATCTTGCACCTCTGCTCAGTTCCCCCCTGAATCATAATGTCATCAATATAGTGTACTATCTGCATGGTGGCTGGTAAAGTCAATAAATCCAAATGCTCAGCCACTGTTTGACGACCAATAGTAGGGCTATGTATCTACCCTCGAGGCAGATGGGTAAAAGTATACTGTCTGCCTTGCCAAGTAAAGGCAAACTGATCCCAGCGCTCCTCAGCAATGGGTATTGCAAAGAAAGCATTAGCCAAATCAATTACTGCATACCAGGTTCCTGGATGTCATTTCACCTTTTCAATCAAAGTGACGGTATCTGGTACTGTGGCTGTTAACTGTGGAATATATTTATTTAGCTCTCTGTAATCAACAGTCATTCGCCAGGTCCCATCACTTTTCTTTACTGGCCACGCTGGACTACTCCAGGTGATGGTGGTGGGTTTTAAAACTCCTGTGTCTAACAAATCCTTTATTGTTTGTGAAATTTCCTCATGTCCCCCCTGGGATTCTATATTGTTTCAACTTCATTGCAGAGGGAATCTGTATAGGGGGCATTCTTATTTTTCCCACAAGTACAGGTCTAGCCATAATATATGGCTTCACTCCAAATCGATTTCCGTCTTGTAAATGTAAAGGAAACTCTTTTAAAACATCAATTCCAATAATATATCAGGGATCGGAACAATCATAACTGGATAGGTTCTTTTTTGCAAATTTCCTATTTTTATTTCAATTGTAGTTTGAACAGCTTCAATTTGTTTCCCTCCTAATCCAGTAATAACAATTTTTGACCTTTAAATCGTTTTGTATTTCCATAAATTAGAGATGCATCGGCTCCAGTATCTACAAGGTCTCTAACTTGTTGGGGGATCAATTTTTCCAATAAACTTGCAACTCCACGCGTGTGGGCAACTGTCTGTCTTAACCCACCCTTGTATCGGAGCTTGGCCCTCCTTTCAATCCGTCTTTAACTCTTTCAATTGTCGACGGAGGGTTTTAGCACCATGCCAGGGATACAGATCATCAAACTGCCCCCGATCCTCCCTGTCCCCCGGAATGTCTGACTCTCCAGCGGGGGGCCCTTCGGCTGGGGAGTGTGGCATCCTGTCAAGGTTCAAGAGGCGGTGCAGAAGGCTGAGCTGCATCCTCTGGTGATTCTACAAACCTTTGCTGGCTATAACTATTTACTTTCTTATTTGGTCTGCCTGATCCTTGCTGTTTATATAACCTCCACATCTCATTTGTAGGAATTCCATCAATCTTATCTCGAGTCACCCCATCCCTTAACAAGGCAGCAAACATTCCTCTCCATGAAATCCTATTATTTCCGGCTTTATTTTCATTTTGTCACCATGCCCTGCATTTTGCTCTGGACCCCATTCTCCTAAATCTCCCAGTTGTTGTACCTTCTCAATTACTTCTACTATGGGGCTTCCTGTCTCATTTATTAAAAGCGTCATAATGACATTCTTATATGCAGGCGGAGCAGTTTTGATTATTTTATTTCTAATGCAGTTAACCCAGTCTGTATCATCATGTCAGCGTCTCCTATAAAATAGCATTTTTTATCCCTTCTTAAGACACTGTATGCAATCTCGTAATGTGTACCAGGGTCGATCTCCTCCTGGCCTTTCCCCCCCATGGGGTATTTGTGATTGCAACCCACAGCTGCCAGGGCTAACAAATTAGTGTCTCCCTGAAAATGATTTTGAAAAACATCTTGCACAAAAGAATCAGAAATCAACATTACAAACTTCTTGCTATCCGCAGCATCCAATGCAATTCCAGATGCTCCGAAGTCATACAACCGCACCATCCAAGTGAGCAAAGATTCCCCTGGTTTCTGCTGGAATCACTCAATCACATCATTAATTTCATGCTGAGTATAATCCTCAATTACATCACGTCTCACTTGCTGTCCGTCCGGCTGGTGAAGGGTCTGGAGCAGAAGTCATGAGGAGTGGCTGAGGGAACTGGGTGGTTTAGTCTGGAGGAGACTCAGGGAGACCTTAGTGTTCTCTATAACTCCCTGAAAGGAGGTTGTAGGCAGGTGGGGGTAGGTCTCTTCTCCTCAAAAAAGAATAGGACAAGCAGAAACGGCCTCAAGTTACGCCATGGGAAGTTTAGACTGGATATTAGGAAAAAAATTTTACTGAAAGGGTGGCCAAGCATTGGAACTGGCTACCCAGGGAGGTGGTGGGATCACCATCCCTGGAGGTGTTTAAAATACATGTAAATGCAGTGCTTAGGGATGTGGTTCAGCGATGGACTTGGTAGTTCTGGGTTAATGGTTGAACTTGATTGTGGCGAACGAGGTACGGACTTTGCAAGGATGGTGAAGCAAAGACTTTTGTTGTTATTTAGTTACAGCTTTTATAACTTTATACTCTGTACACGTGCTGCTAAAAGCCATTATTGGTCAAACTCTGCTCCATGCACCCAGCCGCTGTTCACTGTAGGCTACTCTCTGCTATTTACACTGCTTCCTTATCTTCTAGAGGTGAGATCACATTCCTCCTTTGTTTCTGTCTCATACGTTTCTTCTCATACTCCCTCAAAGTTATTTAACTCTTTGCTGCAGGATCACAGCTGCACATTATCAATGTCAAGACAACCCCCTGTCTCCGTTCACTGCAGATGATCTCAAAGGTCTTTTCCAACATAAATGATTCTGATTGTATGATTCTATGATCTTCCCTCACCTATACATAACATACTCTAGTTCACTATAGATTTTAAGAAGGTGGAAGATTATTAAAGAAAGCGTAACAGATACTGCACATGTTGAAAGCAAAAGGAATTCTGTTCATGCTTTTAGAAGTTTCTTTCGATAGTTCTTGTATTTGAATGCACTGGAAATGGCTATTAGGAGAGAATTGTCATGTTTTCCTCTGTACAGTGTGCTGCCATTGTGATAAACAGACTTTAATATTGTAATAAAGATGCTGTTTTCTTTGCTTTTGTGACACTGAGAATTTCAGAAGATCTGGAACCCAGCTCCAATATGCTCTTCCATAAATGTACAGATTCAAAACTCTCCTTGGAAGAAAAGTAGACACAAGCATTTTTTTATGCTAAGACTTTTCATAGTGAAAGGTTGCTGTAGAATACCATTTCTGTGAATATGTTTATGCTATAGATCTGTTATAAATTAGAAGAGGAAAAAAAATGCAATTTAAAAAAAATATTGAATTTTAAAATTTCAAAATTAATTCTCTACTTAACTGTTTTACTCAAAATTTCTTTCAATTTATCCATTAAAGAAGTTTAAAAAATACTTAAGTGAAAATGGAATATAGATTTCCAGTAAAAAGGGATGACATTTTTGGCAAGCCAGTTTTATGCATGATTAGTTCCTCTGACTTTAGTGGACCTACACATTCAAGTGTATGGCTAAGTTTTTGTCTGCTCATAGCTTAATTGATAATGTGTAGACAGACTACAGATGGACTTGCCCATTGTGTTTAATTTGTGTAGATTTGGTTTCTCGTTTTCTTTTCATATGCATTAAATGTTCTAAGGGAATTGTTTTACATCTGCCACTCCGTTATCTTGCAGTCAGTGGCTTCCTCCTACTGCAGATGAAACCTCAGAAGAGCAGCTCTGAAAGGGAGCGCTGTTTTTGCAGAGAAAAAAGAACAGATGACAACAAAACTACCACACACAAAAATATCCCTCCTTTATCATTCTAATCAAACCCAATTTTCATTTTTGAAAGTGTAACCCTAACAATCCACCTAGGAATACCTGATCAAAGCTGAACCTGGCCCAGCAGCATGTACATTAGGCTTGTCTGTACTCTATAGGACGGATCTTTGGCTGGCATAAATGATTGCTGCATCTGAAAGCAGTGGAGCTATGCTAATTTACACCAGCTCAGGGACTAGTTTTGTGAGCTGATTTACTGCAATCACTTTGAACCCAGTAGACTTATGCCAGCACAAACCTGAAGAAACCTAGTGGTGAATCAAAAAACCACCCCAGAAACGTATATGAACAGACTATCTCAAGGACTGTATTTGTTTGCACAGTCTGATCCAGGCTAAAATTTAATGGAAGATGTTCCTAACACTTTGGATCTAAAAGCAGCTGAAAGGAGCAACACAAAGGTCCTCTGGCCTGTTGATATAAAGGGCTAGGGGCAAGGAAGATCTTAGTGTTCTTGGTTTGTTCAGTGGCTCATCATGCAACACTGGGCTTGTCATTTGACCCTTTCTTGCCTCAGTGAACTCAACTAGCAATTAGGGTGAAAAATGTAGGATCGTATTGAAAACAGATTATTTATAACAGAGCTACCTTGAGTAAATACATTACAAAGAAGTGGTAAATCCATACATTTTACAATCATAAACAATGGAGTTGGTCTGTAACAACCCCAAATTCTCCTTTCTTCTTCAGATTGCTTTCTTGTCTTACTGCATTATTCTCACCATAAAACCATGCACATTAACAGAGTAAATGAGGGTAACTTTGTTACTTTCTGAATTTGTGGTCTGGTAAGAGATGCAAAAATAAAAACAGATTCCCAGTGAAGGCAATGGAGCCATTTATATCTATCTAAAAAAGTAAATTTAAAAAAAAAATGTTTTGGACAGATATCTGGACCAAGAAATTGCAATTGCTGGTGGTGTGTGCACATGTGTGTTGGAGATGTAGAGCAAACCCTGTTCACAATCTGTTTTGCAAGCATTAGTACTTTGTATTTTCCCAGGCGAGCATATGGCCCACAGTCTTGTACTGAAGGTCATTTTATTCACTAATGAAATGTACACTTGTCATCTTGAACTGCTTTCAAGGTTAAAAAAAAAAAAAGCTTAATTTTATAATTCAATCTCTATCAAGATCAAAATCAAACGTTAGGAAAAAAAATGGATTAAAAGTCTGAACAGACTTGTCTTATTTTTAAATTTTAATGATTTGCACAACTCTCATCACTACTGTTTTTCTCATCAAAATGATCACCAAAGCTTTGACTATGACCAAAAAACAAAGACAAGTGTTCTGCCAGTGTATCATATAAAAGATCTATAAATTACTTTGACAGACTGGCTGCATACGGGGGTAATGGTATAAGAAATGTGAAATGATGGCTAGATTATGAAATACAGTTAAAAAACCCACATCCCATAAGAATTGATTCGTTCAAATGTCAGCCAATTAAACCCACTGTTCAACTAACCGCTGAGACAAAAAGCCACAAATTTCACAATGCTATCTCATCAGAAGAAGGGTTTATGTCTCCTCTGTTGGCAGCTTGTAGATGCAAAAGTTCTTCATAAAGAAAAGGGTGCAAGTATAGCAGCAGCTAAGGAGTCTCAATCAGATAAGCTGATATGTGACAGATAGCTCTCTTACACAGGAGTCACTAAGCCTTGCTTGCCTTTCCCACTGGAATGAAGCATCAATATTACAGTATTTCTAACACAGTTTTTAGACTTATTAAAAGTTTGAAACAAGATCACATTTACAGTGAAAAGCCAAAGTCTTAAGTAGCGTGGAAACTGAGTTAGTTTTCCTTATCACTTCTATAGCTTTAATCAGGTGTTTTATTCATTAGAGCTTCAAAAACAGTCTCAATGAATGGTCATTAATTTCTTCCATCCCTATCCATTTTGTTACTTTTTATGCTACATAAATGAGTCTGCAACATCATCAAATAGAAGTTTAAAAAACTTTTTAAAGTTAAAATAGATTGTGCTTTCATGTTACTGCTTGCACAAATATTGAAATGAAGAGTACTTAAATTAAGCTTTGCATGCATTAAAAAGTTTTTATACTACGATGTGAAGGGGTCAAATATAAGTTCCTAACATGCTTTCCATAGAAAATCAGATCACTAGATATTCCTCTCAGTTCTGAACAGAAAAAAGAAAATTAAAATGTTATTTCAGAAAAAAATCATTACATTTTGGGTGATTGGAAGAACTTAATAAAAACCATGGAAAATTCTTGGGAAGATATGGAAGAGGACCCAAATCCCAGAAAATATTCAGGGATTTTTATATTAAATAGGCAAACTTCAGGAAAAGAAAGAGGATGAAGAAATACTAATTTTGAACTTTAGTTTCTTCTTCACTCAGTTTTAACTAATCTGTGCTTGGATACTGATTCTCTTTTCTCTTCAGATATATTCAAATTTTTTCTAATTAAAATAACTTTATTTCATAACTGAACAAATGACCTGTACCAACTCTAAATGTGGCCCTGTCTCAAAATAAGTGATATAGCTCTCACGTTTTGCATATACTTGTGCTTTTATCAGGGTTACTGTCTGTGAATTTTGAATATTAGTGAAGCAAAACCTGTAGTGTCTTTTAATTTAATGTTGCCATTTACCTGTAAAGAGCCTGGAAAACTGAATGCTGTGATATAATCAAGTTTCACCAATACCAACAGTAGTATAGATTATGAAAAATATTTATACTTTTCTGACATAAGAATGCCACTAAATACTAGTTGTAAGGTTAAAAATGTCTGATCCTTACAGAATATATATTTATTAACAAAATCCAGATTTCTTTTTATACCCTGGAGCTCTTACAAATGCACAAGACAGTCTCAAAACCTTCAAGAGCTGCTTCAAAATTATATGATATTCTGGCCCGCAGCTCTCTTGGAGGATATTGAGTATCAGCTGTCACAAAGGTTGGTGCTAACCTTCCACTTCTATGCACCACAACCAAAATTAATTGCAAATCAAATGAACTACAACTGATCAGTACACCAATTAGTAATTTTAGCTGTTCATCCTGTCTTCATTTACTAAGGGGAAAGTGGGATGAAGGAAAGTGATTTCTACTTGGCATTTAGGACTTTTTTTCATCATGGCAACAAGGACACCCTTGTAAAAACATTTCAAGTAGGAATATATCCAAGTTAGGCAATTCCAATAGTTCCATTTAATTCTTATGTTTGTTTGTTTTTTTATTTATTTCTTATTGTTCTTTTTCTTGTCTTCCTTTTGTTTTCCTTTTACATAACAGGCAAAAAGATGATGTTCTTCTTGCTGTTCTGGTTACTCTGGTTGTTTCTCAATCCCTGAAAAACAAAGGGACAGTGCAAATTGCATGTACATGATCTCTATGGCATGTGAAATTTCCCCATAGTTGCACAGTAGTGTGACTACAACAAAGGCAGAGGAAAATCCTATTAAAGACTGGCTGTCAGTCATGATTCACCTAAGGGTATGGGAAATTTCTTGTACTCTATTGACCTTTTATTGTACATCTTCCTTGTGCCAAGGGACTGTTCTCTAAAATATTCAAAAGGAGACCATCATTGCAGCTCTTACAGACCACACTCTTCATCCTCTGGTGAAACTGTGTCCAGTCCTGAAGGCTGAACTTCATAGTCTTCTGGGGTTTTTTTTTAATATTTACCCAAATATTTATTCAGTGGAAGTTCTGTAAAGAGCATTTCAGAATGTTTTCTGCTCCTGATAATTCAATTCTGGGCTGTATATGGAGGCTAATTTGTGTGTGCAAGTGGAAATCAAAAGAAATGTAAAGAGAAAACACGTTAAAAGCTCTTTGAATTTGCAGGAGCAGCTAGCATTTGGCCTCTGCACATGTATAAAGTGGATGTGACATGTTAAAAAAATATGTGCACACTCTGTAGGCACAACAGACACATAACTTATGTTATAGAAAACCTGAAAGAATCCTTAATTCAATACATTTATTTGACCAGATCTGAGAGAATATGGTAGGAAGGAAACACAGTTTTTTGTAACGTATGTCACTATATTGCCTTGTAAAGGGTATGATAATAATAATAACCTATATGGGTCACATTTTTACATGTGTTTTATTATGGAATTAAAACAGTAATAGAGGTAGCTAGAAAGATTCTCTTGACGACATAAAAAACAAGGGGACAGCAGTGTTCCAGCTACCTGCGCTTAAAGTAGCTGCCCAAGATGCAGGGGGTTTAGTCTTGAGGCTTTCCTCTGATGACACTGGACCAAGCTTTTGCATCCAAATTTTCCATCTTTGAAGTGTGCCCTACCCATGAGTTCACCATTGTTTCAGAATCTACTCAGATCATTCAGGGTACAAATACCTCCTCCCATGTCCCTTAACTGGGGACATCCTGACCCTCACTGGATTACTTCATTGTTGTTTCTAAAAGGGGAGGAATCTGTGGCCACCTCTAGAGAACCTGTACCTGTATTCTAAAAAGGCAGCTTTTGTTTCTCAATTTCTGCTCTGAACTGTGAATGAAGGAGAAAAAGAGATTGAAACCTGAGTCTTCCACACTCTATATAATCATCTTGGCTCCAGTGAGTTTCAGCTGAATTTAATAAAAGGGTTTTTTTGTTTCTTAAAAGTGGAGTTTTCCTGAAATGAGGTTTTTTTCTTAAAGTGACTATCACTTGAGTATAAGTACTCATGGGCTTAGTTTCCAGAGCATCCTGGGGCTTCCTGAATCTCGTTGATATTTAAACTCATATCTGTCATGAAAATGCTGTAATCACCAGGCTGTTTGCAACCATGCTGTTGCAAATGCACATACCAAGCCATGTTTGCTGACTATCAGTACGTACTTGCAAAAGGACTGAGGAATACTGGCATATGGTTAAAGGGTGCAGTACTGTGAACTGCAGCGCGTCCTAGAGTTCTGGTCCACTGTTTCTCCAGGTCAAGAACCTTCATTTTGGTAGGAACTCTTCCTCACTAAGCACTCATAGGTGAGATCTGGAAAGTGAGCAAATACTTCAAGAGTTGAGGCTTGGCCAAGTTTGTTATTATATGTTTATTATATGATGTATCTGCTGCATAGCTGTAATTTTACAGCTATTATATATGACAGTTCTTCCATACTCAGAATTTAATCTGGTTATTAGATATATGCCCATAAATTTCAGACTTTACTTATAAACAAATTGCAAGCACATTAGGAAGATATAAGTTGAGTGCTACTGTATTTGAGAGAAGACTTTAGTATTGAAGTTTTATTGTAAAGTATTTAAACCTTCCTAATTTTAGGTTCATTGCTATGAAACAAATGGTTGTAGAATCATAGGTCATTTCAGATGGTCTTTTATATGGTGCCATTCAGAAACTGATGTATTATTTGACTTTGATTGAAGAGAAAAAAATCCTTTACATAAGAGTTCTGTGGTGTTGGGGTTTTTTTAATTGGAGGATTAATGCACCATTTAACTGAAAGATGCACGTGTGATATTTCATCTTTAGATGTTTAGACATTTACAAAGGGGAAATACTGTTGTGTTTCAAATGTACTTGCAGTAGCAATGAATTTGGTTCATTTTTCTAATGTACTTGGGCAAATTGAATATTAGATTAATTTAATATACCTGCCTGTGGTTTACTGTATTCCTGTTTCTCGTGGTTTAACCTTGGCCAGCAACCAAGCACCACACAGCCAAAAGTGCTTATAGATATATTTGAAAAAAGAAGCATAAAGTATAACAAGAAGGCAATAAGAACTTTGCTAGGATGGTGCAAAGTAAATGATGTGCTAGTTATGCTGAAAAATGTCTCGAGCATTCAGACATGGCAAAATGCTGGAAAATTACTTTTTAAGGCTTCCTTGGGGGGGGGGGGGTGTAAAATTGCAACAACATTGCCAACAACATGGAGATTAGTCTTAGACTTACTGGAACAACTAAAAGTGGACAGGGAGACAAATCCTATATTTGCAATGCTTATGGGTATATTTGAAAAAAGAGGTGTAAAATATGATAAAATGGCAATAAGAATTCTACTAGTGTGGTGTAAAAAGTATGATTTGCCAGTTACAGTGAAAAAGGTTTTCAGTGTTCAGACATGGCAAAGCATTGGAAAGGTATTTCTTGAGGATGCTTCGAGGGGAGACAAAATTGCCACAGCCTCGTTAACAACATGGAGATTGATCACAGATTTGCTAGAACAATCAGAAGTGGACAGAGACACAAACCCTATATTCACAATGCTAATAGACATATTCGAAAGCAGAGGCATAAAGTATGATGAGACGGCAATAAGAGCTCTGCTGGAGTGGTGTAAAAGGAATGATTTGTCAGTTACTGTGAAAAATGTCTCCAGCATTCATATATGGCAAAGCACTGGAATGTTACTTTTTGGGGCTGCCACAAGAGGGGACAAAATTGCTACAGCATCATTGACAGCATGGAGATTGGTCTTAGATTTACTAGAACAATCAGAAGCGGACAGGGAGACAAAGGCTGCAGTTGAAATAACCATATCCCTGGTTGCAGAGATGATGCCAAATAAGGTACCTTCAGTGCCATCAGATTCTCCGCCATCGCCCGATTCACGCAATCGGGGCTGGCAGGAGGAGCAGAGCAGTGCCGGGTTGAGCGGGCAGAGTTGGTTCCCTTTGGGGCGGCAGGGAGATCCAGTCATCGTCCCGTTGCCTGACTGTGATCCTGAGCCATCTGTGATAGGTTTATTGGAGGAGACCTCAGGTCATGTTCAACAACCAGTCCGAATTACAGCATCGGGACCAGATCCTGCCAAATTCTGGAAAAAGATGCGGGAGCAAGCACTTGATGAAGGGGATATCGATGCTACAACTGCCACGGGGGGCAGGGTGTTAGCCTGCCCAGTGCTTCAAAGGGATGGTAATGCTCCCCCTGAGTGGTAACCTTTCAACTGGGGAGTGATAAAATAATTAAGATCAACCTGTATGCAGTGCGGAATAGGCTCACCTTATGCTCAATCATTGTTACGTAGTCTTTTCACAGCAGAGCTTGCTGCTCATGATTGCCATATGATTGCTCAAATTATATTGACCCCTATGCAAATGTTAATGCTGAGTCAAATTGGAGGCACTTGGCAAATGAGCAATCATTGATGAATTTAGAATACCCCCAGGATGACCCACGTTTTGGGGCAGGGATTCCACAATTGATGGGGGAGGCTCCAGTTAACTCTCCTCAGTTACAAGCTCGCTTACATCCTTTAGTCCTGCAGCAGGGAAAAGAGTTAGCTCTCCAAGCTTTATTGCGGGTCCCGGATCATGGCGCTCCACAACAATCATGGACCACAATAAAACAAGGTCCAAATGAGGGGTATGTGTCATTCCTGGATAGGCTGAGGGATGCCTTGGATAAGCAAACACAGAATGGGGCAGCTAAGGAAGCATTGTTAGTTCAATTAGCTAAGGACAATGCAAATGAGGATTGTAGAAAAGTGGGTAGAGAATTTGCCCTGAGTCTACCTATGTCAGGGCTTTCTGATTCACTTGTTATAAAGATGGTGGAGACATATATATGTCCTTGTGATCTGCAAAATCAAGACAAAATGGATAGGGGTGATGAAAAAATAAAAGAACTGGGACAATGCTGATCATAATATTTATTTTCTGAGTCTAATTATACCTAGGTTCTATTTTGCCATGCTAACCTTGAATAGCGCCTCATCCTGAAAATAACTCTATTAACCTGTCCTGTAATAAACACCTTTCAGAAAGACATTCCAGTTTCCTTCCTTGCCAGTGTTAATGTATGCTGTTTATTTTGTATTTTTAATGTATATTATTTGAAGAAAGAGTTTCTTCTGTTCTCCTTAAGGTCAACCTCTCATGTTTTGCTTTTTTCAACATACTTATTTCATGAAAGTTCCTGAATGAAATGAAAAGCAAAATTATTGGTGAATGGGAGTTGGAAAAGATCTAATAGAGAGCTGTTTCAGCTGCCTCCCCCTTTATTCCTGACCATAATATTTTGTCATTTGGCAGAAAAGGTCTGGGTTGTTATACCTTGAGGGCAGTCTTTCACCCTTTATGAAAGCTAGAAGGATCGTGAAAGAAATGCCAAGGAAGATCCACATAAATCTTAAGTGGAGGCTGTGATGGATGCACTCAACTCCTTGACCAAACTAGTGGCAGTTTGGTTCAGGCTCCAAAGAAAGTAAGGCTGTAACTGGGCCAAGAACTTCTCTAATTCCAGTCTGTTCTCTGAAACCCCACACAGGAACAGGATGACATAGTGAGCACTGATGCATATGAGCTTGGAAACCAGAACATCAGTCATGTGATTAACACATGAATAGCAGGTGGTTCTTCCAAGACTCATTTGTCAAGGAACAAAAAGTTGTGGGTACAAGGAGTCTCTTTTCTATCACATGTAATTTGACTACAAGCCAACCACTTTATTCCAGAAATAAGACAGCCTAAGTGAGCTTTCTTTGAGCCCTCCCTGCTAAGCAGCTGGCTGCATGGCGGTGATCTCCCCTTGAGCTTAGATGCCTCTCAAGGTTACTCCTCGAGGCTGAGAGACCTCTTACCAACTGCAGATCTTTGGTAAATGACTGATATCACATATAATCTTGTATTATAGTGCACAAAGTTTTTGCATTGGTAACTTTGATATTGTATTGATAACTCTGATCTTATATTGGTAACTTTGAATCATTATTATATACTCTGCACTAAGTAAGGGTGAACCTTGCCATCGAACTTTTTTAAGTCTCACTTTTACAATATCTTACTACAATAAAACCACTTTTGATGATACCTTTGGAAGTGGTTCTTTAAGCTGTCAAATCGCCTGCCCATGACAAATTGGTGTAGTCGGCAGGATTCTAGATCTGTGACAGAGGCTAGACTCTAAAATTTATAAAACTATCAAAATAAAGAGGCTTTTTTTATAATTCCAATATTGCATTATTTTGACTAAAGTAAGCATAATCCCTTTGAAGAAATGAAAGTTAAATATTTGTTTTCTTTTTCATGCAAATCATAGCAAGAAATCTCAGATATTCACCTAACAAAGGAAAAGGAAAAATTGTTATGCAGAATGGCTTGGTCTCTGCCTGACTATGTTGCTGTTACAGCCATCCATCACTGAAAGTACTCAGTCATAAATTGTAATTGAATGGAAGAAGTGAATGTTTGGTCTGCCTGCTTCCTCCATAGAAGCTGAAAGGGTTATCAGCAGAATTTTGCTTTCTTCCTTCTATTCAGTACTGATGCACTGCTTTTAGCATGCCAGTACTAGGCTAAAAATAGACAACGAGAAAAGGCTTCAGCTGTTTTAAAGAGCACAAGTGATATGCAGGCTGACCTCTTGACTGCATATGTTACAGCTACAAGCAACCCAAATGGTACCAGGTGGGGATTACACAGGGCAGAGAAACATGTGCTTCACTATCACAAGTGTAAATGACAGCTCCTCATGATATGCTATAAAAAGTCTCAGGTAAGAAAAGACTGATAGAGTTCCTGTCACAAATTAAACCCTTGCTAGTAGGATGGATGGATGGATGGATGGATGGATGGCTCAAACAGAATAAAAGCTTTATAAAATATTATCCAAAGAAGTAAAAAGCAAATAATGCAATTTATTTATGGACTGGAGCCAGAAATTAAAGCAAAACTAAATAGAAAGAGAGATGTTTTTTCACGATGATGTTTGAAAAGTGCTGTTATATAATCTGTTTCCAGAGCTAGGGGCCAGGTTTTCTAAAATGCATTTTTTTCATAAGCTTGATTTACAAATAGACACACACATAAGCACAAAGTATGTGTTTTGGACATACACAACTCATAGTTCTCAAAATTGGGTCCCAGAGGTTTACTTAGATGCACCCTTTTTTTCTTTTGTTCATCCTTTAGTATAATTTGTCGCGACGGAGGGAAGACACAGTCACTCAATATGAGTGATCAGCAGACTTCGTTTATTGTGCCTTACAGTCACCTTTGCCTTGTTATAATTAGCTCATACATATTACAAAAGTTAAGCTCATTATTGGTTAGTTGCCTAAATACCAAGCCCGCCCTAGTTTCTCTTCTGTAGTTATCTGTTCCCACCTGTAACATTCTTTTCCCACCGCGATCTTCCTGCTATTGTGTAACAAGAACAGCCAAGGAGTGTATTTTTGCTTTACTTCAGATAAGCTGAGAGCGATGTGCATTTTTGTCCAGCCAGCTGGACTATGTCTATGTGAACTTTTCAGTTAGCCAGTTATCCACAATCCCCTTTAAAGGTAAGAGAAGTAGGCGAAGCGAGAGACCCCCTTGGCTTAACTGCAAGCTTCTGAGTCTGCTCAAAACCAAAAAAGCAGCATACCAGAGATTGAAAAGCAGGCAATTACCTGTGGAGAACTAGAAGGGCATTGCCAGGGCATGCAGAGATGCAGTTAGAAACCAAAAGTGTTAAAGGAAAAATTCACACAGACGTGGGTACTGCTACGCTTACTTTAATCCCAGCTCACCTCAGTGAGTGGCAAAGAACAAGGGATGCAGCAGTTTATATACACTTATCAAATCATTAGTCAATGTCCAAAGGTTTTAGAAGTTTCCTTTGGTCTTGTCAGTTCTGCAAATCCATCACCTGACCCTGTCCCAGCTGATCATCTATTCAGTTCCAGTCTCTGTCTCGGTTCCAAGGTCCTCCTTGGATCATGATTTTCTTTCTGACTGCTTTAACTCACACAATCCTTCAAGCACACTTATCTTTGAACAAGGAATTCCTATTAATATATATTAATTTTCTAAAACCACCTGTGTTTGAGAGCAGCTGTGTATACAAATTGATCAACTATTGTTTCTATTCTCCTACTGATTGACTGGTTTTAAACCAGCCTTGGATTAGGGCTACACAAGGGATGAGGCCTGGTTCTGCTATTTAGCAGCTTCGCACTTAAATTTCTTAATTCAAAATACATTTTCTTTAACAAAATGTTCCGCTTGAATTGAAATTGGCCAGAGATGTCAAAAAACATAAAGGTTCTTCAGGTACATAAACAAACAGAAACAGAAGGAAAATTTTGCCCACTTTTAAATAGGAGAGGTGAATTAGTCACAACAATGCTGAAAAGGCAGAGGTTCTCTACACTTTCTTCACCTCTGTCTTTACCAGCACTGTTGGGCCCCAGGCCCTGGGAACAAAAAATCCAGCTTGATGCAAACACAGACCCAACAGTCAGTGATTTAAGAGTTGGTATGTGAACTGTTACAGGAGTTTGACCCCTACGAATCAACAGGCCCTGACAATATCCACCCAAGGGTCTTAAAAGAGCTGGCTGATGTCGTTGCAAGGCTGCTCTCCATAATCTTTGAGAAGTTGTGGAGATCAGGGCATCCCAGAAGACTGGAAGAAGGATAATGTCACCCCACCTACCAGAAGGCTTAAAGAAAGGTCCAGGAAATTATAGGCCCATTAGTCTGCTTCAGTCCCTGGGAAAATTATGGA
>NC_051209.1:12345994-12420782 GCF_015220075.1 Falco rusticolus | reverse complement strand
ATTGTGATCTTATTGATCAGTTTAGGAATTTCCTTAATACTAACCATTATGTTATATTTGTGGGTTTGGAAAATGTATGATGCTTTATATCATTCAGGAAGGCTGCTTAAGTAAAAGAATTTACTGAATTTAATAGAAAAGGGGGGATTGATATGGAGAAATAATGTGAAATGGGGATAATGGACATGGATTGTGATTGTATGTGTCTGCTTAAGGAATGTGGGTATGGTGACTAGTCATGGGTGCGGTGACAACTACAGTTTTGAGGAGACTCCTGCCCCTCTTCCTCTAACAAAGGGGAGACGCCTGCCCTTCTTCCTCTAACAAAGGGGCTATTTAAAAGAGAATAAGAAAAGATGAGAGACATTCAAATGCTATCTAGAGGGAGGGAGTGCTAAGTCTCCTTGCTGGAAAAGATTGGGTGGTCACAATCACCTGAAGAAGATCGGGTGGTCACAAGGACATGAATCACCTGAAGAAGATCGGGTGGTCACAAGGACATGAATCACCTACAAACCTGCAAGACCACCACATTCCAGGAAATGGACCGATAAGCTAATTAACATACATACGAAGCGGGGTTTAGGTAACGAATATGTATAGGCGTTAATTGAATATTCATTTGTTCATTGTATAAATGTGAGATGGTTCGTCACTTCGGGTATGCACGCTTGTGGAGGAGCGATCCCCCGTGCATCTGCGCGCAATAAACATACCTACTTTATAACTTTTGAGTTATAGAGTCTAATTCCGCACGTCACTGTCACCTACAATGCCATTTAAAGCTTCGTGCAAGGACACATTCCTTACAAGCAAATTTATGGAAAAGCAGTTCTATTGTATTCCAAGTCATACTCAACAGTCAGACTGGGGGTGGAAGGCGAATAAACCTCAAGTCTCTTGTTCACTAATATGAGAAACAGCTTTCAAAAAAGATTGTCAAAAAACAACTTCAGCAATAATATTGCCTCTTGCTGCTGTGCTTGTTAAATAAAAAAGTATTTGTATGAGTATGCTAATACTCAGATGATGTGCCTCATTAGTTTGTTGAAAAAAATAAGAGTGCTATCTGCCTAATAAATAAATGTGTTCTTAAATGATACTTAGTTGTTATAATGAGTTCAGCTCAGTGATGGTTTACTGCACAGGTAAATGTACAGGAAGGAATTTAGAGCTGTTTTTTAACAAGATAGATTATTTTGTGCCATGTTAACATATAGATGTATGCTTCTTTCATTTTTTTGCAGTAATAAGAATTTGATCTTATAAAGGCATAAGAGGACTGTAGAGGGATTTTTAAAGGACCGAGGACATATGTTACCATTGTCTGGGTTGGACAACCCAGGCCTGTTAGTTGAAGCTGCAGAGCAGTTTTAAATTGTCCTGGGAACAAGCGGTGGGAGAAGGAAAACAAGCTATGCCCAAACAAGAAGCCAGGTGCAGAGCAAGTCCTGGGAACCGCGAAATCAACACACTTATCAGCACACTCTGATAAGGCGCCTGCAGCATGCTCACCAATCAGCGACACGGACCCCCATGTGGCCAGAGACTTCTATCCAATCACCTGTGTGTAAGGTCATGTGAGCGGTCGGTTTAAGTTATAAATATGACCTGTTTGTTTAATAAAGTGAGCACGGCATGTAGCTATATTGGTGTGATTGTCGTGACTTGGCTGACTCTCCACGGGGGACCCTCTTCGGAGGACTTGACTAGTACTGAGAAAAGATTCCAGCTGATGGCCAGCTTGTGACTTATTTTGATCTATGAGCAATTGGTGAGACCAATTAAGTCAATAATTTTTCACTGATTGTTAGTGTCATGGTTTAACTCCAGACAGCATCTGTAGAGGACAGAAACAGTGGGTTTGACCTTGACAATATGCAGCTGTGATCTTGCAACAAAGATGTAAACAACTTTGAGGGAGCATGAGATGAAACCCGGATGAAACAGAGATGAAAGAAGGATGTGATCTAACTTCTAGAAGATCTAGAAGGAAACAGCGTGAACAGCAGAGAGTAGCCTATAGTAAACAGTGGCTGGGCGCATGGACAGTAGAGCTTGACCAGTAATAAAGCTTTTAGCAGCCCGTGTGTAGAGTATAAACCTATAAAAGCTGTCAGTAACTGACAATAAAGGTCTTTGCTTCACCATCCTCGCAAAGTCCGTGTCTCAATTGCCACAAGCAACTAAGTACCATGCAGCTGCTCATTTATTCCCCTCATACCCCCCCAGGTGGGATGGGGAGGAGAATTGGAAAAAGGTAAAACTCATGGGTTGAGATAAGAACAATTTAATAATTGAAGTAAAGCAAAATCATAGAATCATAGAATGGCTTGGGTTGGAAGGGACCTTAAAGATCATCTAGTTCCAACCCCTCTGCCATGGGCAGAGACACCTTCCACTAGACCAGGTTGCTCAAAGCCACATCCAGCCTGGCCTTGAACACTTCCAGGGATGGGGCATCCACAACTTCTCTGGGCAATCTGTTCCAGTGTCTTACCACCCTCACAGTAAAAAGATTTTTCCTAATATCTAATCTAAATCTACCCTTTCAGTTTAAAGCCATTACCCCTTGTCCTATCGCTACAGGCCCTGATAAAAAGTCTGTCCCCATCTTTCTTATAAACTCCCATTAGGTACTGGAAGGCCTCAATAAGGTCTCCTCAGAGCCTTTTCTTCTCCAGGCTGAACAACCCCAACTCTCTCAGCCTGTCTTCATAGGAGAGGTGCTCCATCCTTCTGATAATTTTTGTGGACCTCCTCTGGACTCATTCCAACAAGTCCACATCCTTCTTATGTTGGAGGCCCCAGAGCTGAACACAGTACTCCAGATGGGGTCGGATGGGACTGGAGCAGAGGGGGAGAATCCCCTCCCTCAACCTGCTGGCCATGCTTCTTTTGATGCAGTTCAAGATACAGTTGGCTTTCTGGGCCACATTGTCAGGCCATGTTGAGCTTTCTGTCCACCAATATAATAATTAAAATGCAATAATATAATAATAATGAAAATATAATAACACCAGATATTAATAAAATAAATATATTAATTGTACTGTAATTGATAATAAAACAATTAAAATATAATAACAACAACATCAACAATAATTGTCACCACCCACTGACCAGTGCCCAGACAGTCTCCAAGCAGCGAACAGCAGGCCCCAGCCAACTCCCCCCAGTTTATACACTGAGCATGACATTCCATGGTATGGAATATCCCTTTGGCTCATTCAGGTCAGTTGCTCTGGCTATGCTCCCTCCCAGTTTCTTCTGCACCTACTCACTGGCAGAACATGGGAAACTGAAAAGTCCTTGATTTAGAGTAAGCACTACTTAGCAACAACTAAAACATCAGTGTGTTATCAGCATTATTCTCATACTAAATCCACAGCACAGCACTGTACCAGCTACTAAGAAAAAAATTATCTCTATCCCAGCAGAAACCAGTTTGTATTGTGGTCTGATGGTCATGAACAATGACAATTATTTACATACCCAGGATATTCAAATACAAGAACTAACTTTGTTGTACTATAGCAGTGTCCTATAAAACAGACTGATGAATAATCTTTCCAACAAAACAACAAAAACTCTGCATTCTATTTAAGACAAATGGAATTTAAGGATAGTTGTTGTATACTGTACTAGAATATCCTATGATTGTCTAATAAACTACAAGCTTTGTCACTCAAATCCATTGTTTGACAGTTGTCCGCATGTACCTTTCACTTGTGAAAGATCATCTATAGATTGTGCCAAATTTATTGCCATTTTTTCATACTTGTTCCATGTGTAATACTTGATTCCTGTAGTTCTGCCAGTTTGGAAGCAGTTTGTGGTAATTTATGGTGTTTAAATTTGCCAGTTAAGATTAAAACAGTGGGATGAAAAATCTCAGATGTGTACAGACATTAAGATACAGCTATAAAAATTAATAATTTTAGATGTTGGGAAACATTTAGTAATAAATAGCTTTGAAAGGTGAATATATTCCAGAACATGTTATTAGATCTGAAATGGTGCCTTCAGCTTTTAAATAGAGAAGAAAATGTAGTAGACAGAGTCATGTTGTGTCAGGAAATTGATGCAAACTAAGGTAAAATTTCTGTTTGGGGTTTTTCAGAGCAAGAGAATAGGTAAATTGAAAGAAATACTAGTTTCCTGGAATTACTCCAATTTCTGCAAATTTGATGCATGCTGTGTCTACCACACAGGAGTGGAAGGATTTATTCCCCACTGTGTGAAGGGAAAATGCTGTTACCTTTGAGGTTTAAGAACTTAGATGTGTTCATTAACACATTTAATTGCGGAGTGGAGAGACCGGTCAAAAGCCTGCAGCTCATACACAGGCAGCTGAGGACACCTAGGTGGGGCCAGGAGCAATAGCGTGAGATTCAGATGCAGTGTAATTTAAAGTAGCTCTCAGTTGGGTTAAAGATGTGATGAGGAAACTTCCCACCCTGGTACAGACCTTTGATTAATATCCATTATTGGTTTTTCACATAGGCATCGAGGAAGTTGCTGGACCTGCTGTTTGCAAACAGAGAAGGACTTGGGGGTTATGTGATGGTTGGAGGTCATCTTGAGCACAGTGATCATTAAATGACAGAGTTTTTGATTCTTGAAAAAGTAAGGAGGGTGGTTAGTAGAACTGCTGCTTTGGACTTCCAGAGGGCAGACTTTGGCCTGTTAAGGGGCCTGGTTGAAATAGCCCCTTGGGAGGCAGCACTGAAGTGCTAAGGAGTCCAGGAAGGCTTGACATTTTTCCAGAAGGAAATTGTAAAGGTGCAGGAGAAGGCTGTCACTATGTGCTGAAAGATGAGCCAACAGGGAAGAAGATTGGCCTGGCTGAGCAGAGAGATTTTTCTGGAACTCAGTGGGGAAAAAAAAGAGTTTATGACCTTTGAAAGAAGGGGCAGGCAACTCAGGAGGACTACAAAGATGTTGTGAGGCTATGCAGGGCAGAAATTAGAAGGGCCAAAGCCCAACTACAACTTAATCTGACTACTGTCATAAAAGAAGATAAAAAAAGTTTCTATAAATACATTAACAAGAAAAGGAGGGCTAAGGAGAATCTCCATCCTTTATTGGCTGCAGGGGGAAATATAGTGACAAAGTATGAGGAAAAGGCTGAGGTACTTAATGACGCCTTTGCCTCAGTCTTTAATAGTAAGACCATTTGTTCTCAGGGTACCCAGCCCACTGATCTGCAAGACAGGAACAGGGAGTAGAATGAAGCCCTCATAGTCCAAAGGGAAATGGTTAGTGACCTGCTACACCACTTGGACACACACAAGTCTATGGAGCCGTATGGGATCTACACAAGGGTACTGAGGGAGCTGGCAGAAGTGCTCACTAAGCCACTTTCAATCATTAATCAGCAGTCCTGGCTAAATGGGGAGGTCCCAGAAGACTGGAGGTTTGCAAATGTGACACTCATCTACAAGAAGGGCCAGAAGGAGGACCCGGGGAACTACAGGCTTGTCAATCTGACCTCAGTGCCGGGGAAGGTTATGGAGCAGATCATCTTGAGTGCCATCACACGGCACATATAGGACAACCAGGTGATCAGGGCCAAGTCAGCATGGGTTTATGAAAGGCAGGTCCTGCCTGACTAACTTGATCTCCTTCTACAACAAGATGACCTGCCTAGTGGATGAAGGAAAGGCTGTGGATGTTGTTTACCTAGACTTTAGTAAAGCCTTTGACATTGTTTCCCACATCATTCTCCTGGACAAAGTGGCTGCTCATGGCATGGATGAGTTTAATCTGTGCAGGGTAAAAAATGGCTGGATGGCTGAGCCCAAAGAGTTGTTGTGAATGGAGACAAATCCAGCTGGCAGCCGGCCACAAGTGGTGTTCCCCAGGGTTCAGTTTTGTTTAATATCATTATCAATGATCTGGATGAGGGGATCAAGTGTACCCTCAGGAAGTTTGCAGATGACAGCACATTGGGTGGGAGTGTTGATCTGCTTGAGGGTAGAAAGGCCCTACAGAGGAATCTGTACAGGCTGGATTGATGAGCTGAGGCCAATTGCATGAGGTTCAACAAGGCTAAGTGCTGGGTCTTGCACTTGGGTCACAACAACCCCATGCAACACTACAGGCTTGGGGAAGAGTGGCTGGAAAGTTGCCTGGCCAAAAAGGACTTGGGGTGTTGGTCGACAGCCAGCTGAATATGAACCAGGCAGCCAAGGCCAATAACATCTTGGCTTGCATCCAAAATAGTGTGGCCAGTAGGACAAGGTAGGTGATCGTAACTTTGTACGTGGCACTGGTGAGGCCACACCTCAAATACAGTGTTCAGTTTGGGGCCCCTTACTACAAGAAAGACGTTGAGGTGCTGGAGTGTGTCCAAAGGAGAGTAACAAAGCTGGTGAAGGGTCTAGAGGACAAGATTTATGAGGAGTGACTGAGAGAACTGGGGTTGCTTAGCCTGGAGAAAAGGAGGCTCAGGGGAGACCACATTGCTCTGTACAACTACCTGAAAGGATGTTGCAGCAAGGTGGGTTTTGGTCTATTTTCCCAAGGAACAAGTGATAGGTCAAGATGAAACAGCCTCAAGTTGTGCCAGGGGAGGTTTAAATTGGATATTAGAAAAAAAATTCTTCACTGAAAGGGTGTTGAAGTATTGGAAAAGGCTTCCCAGGGAAGTGGTTGAGTCACCATCCCTGGAGGTGTTTAAAGGATGTGTAGATATGGCACTTAGGGTCATGGTTTAGTGGTGGACTTGGTAGTGTTAGGTTAATGGTTGGACTTGATGATCTTAAGGGTCTTTTCCTACCTAAACGATTCTATGATTAACAGTTGGGTGGATGTCCAAATACAAATCCTGCACAGTTTATTTACCTCTTCTCTGGTAAATATGAGGAAGCTAGATATTTCCCTTGCACTAACAGGAACAGGAGGACTATTTTTTAATCTCTGGATTAGATTAAATGGAAGAAATGTGATAGGGCACTGTGTATTATCCTCCTTTAGGCTTTTCATAAACAGGTATGTGTGCTTGGAATTTATGAATTAATAATATGAGCCAGTGCCTGCTTGCCTGTCTGGGCACCAAGTTACTGGGATCTAGGAATTTCCAGAGAATAAGAACATAACAAAAACCTTGTCAAAATAAACACTTTCAATATCTAATCTACCCATAGTGACAGAGGACTCTGACGTGTCTTTGAAAGAGTCTGTCCCTCCAGAAGACAATGATCAGGGAAGCATGTGAGGAACCAACCTGACTTGTGGGAATTATCTCCTTTTTGCTGTCTGGGAAAAGGAGAAATATTCAGATTTTTTTCCAGGGGTCAGAGGAGCACAGTCACTACAAGGAAACTCCTATTGAATACTCCTTTGCCAATTTTTTTTTTTCTCCTCAAATATTAAAGAAAAACAATAGCAAAGGCATTTGAATGAACAAACAGGTGGCATTAATCTGCTCCTTCTTCTCTTAGATCTTACCGCACTAATCTCCTTTTTTTCTTTCCCATCATTTGTGACTTAAGTTAATGTCTTGTCTTTAGGAGATTTTGAAGAGAGCTATTCTGTTGCCAGAATCATTCTGTTAAAAAATTACTTGTAACAATTGTACAAATGACTTGCAACAATTATGACAGAGACAGCAATACCACTTTCACAAAAATGGATTGCTGATTAGAAGAAAAAGACACAAATCAGAGAATTAGAAGAGTTATTAACCCAGTCATCTTTACTTCAGAAAAAAACTTCACTTGCTTCACAGTTTACATTGCAAAATATTTAGAGCCTGGGCTTATACTCTTACCACACCAAGCTTCCTAAACTTTTTTCCATTCTAGCAAACATAGTACTAGAGGGTCCCTACACAGTCACACACTCTGAGAAGTTATTTTGACTCAGCCAGTTCTTGTATGCAATGTACCATGATACCTGTAGATAAACTCTGCTCATCTGCTTGTCTATAAAACTTCACTTCTCTAAACAGCACATGACAAGACAGATAGCTACCCAACAAGAATAATGGTATTTCTTGAATCCCCTCCTGTTAGCTCCTCTCTCTTCTGCTGTACAGTTACACCAACTGGAACATTCCCAGTCTTAAATTTTAAGATGGTCAGGGAAATGACCAAACATTAAAAATTATTCAGACTATTCATCACCAATTACAGGTTTTCTGTCATTAGAGGCTGCTTGCCCAGAATAGAAGTTGTTCTTTGTCACAATTAAGTTACAGTGGTCAGGAAATAACACAACACAAATAAAATAGTAAGCAGCAAAAAGCTTTATTATTGGCCAAACTCTACTGTCTACGCTGTTTCCTCTGTCCTCCAGACACCAGACCACACTCCTCCTTGTCTCTGCTTCATCCAGGTTCCTCCCTTCTCCTCAGAGCTATTTAACTGAGTTGCTGTAGGATCACAGCTGCACATTGTCAAAGCAAAGCCACAGCTGCATATTGTCAATGTCAATCAACCCACTGTCTTTGTCCCCTACAATTCCTCTGTTACTCTTCATATATTTAATTTCTGCATACAGATTTGCAGTTTATCCTGCCTCCACTTACTTTTGTGGAGAGCTGGGGAAAGGTAAATAAGGTGCACAAAAAGTGTGAATTATCCCTCAATTTGAATATGCATCAGTTTTAACTTCTTGAATATTATCTGGAACTCATAGCTTAAGCCCATTTCTTTTTAAGCAGGGCAGCATTTTGAACAACTAATCCTGTGCATTTCAGTTCAGAGAAAAATTTATGCTTAATTTATAGATTTCTGAAACGGGATGCTTGTGACATAAATGCTAGCAGTTGGTTAATTTTTTTGTGCCGTGAGCAGCACTACAGTTAATTTGGGCAAATTCACACACGTAAACACCACCAGAAAAACAGGTGTTTACTAAAGACTCGCTGTGTTGGTCCTGCTTAATAACCTGCTTAATGCTTTGTTCTCCAAGAGTCCTCCAAGAACAGCTAGTAAGCATAAAAGCTACAGAAAGAATGTTCAATTACATTCCTAGCATCCTACAGTATAACAGCAACCACAGGCAGAACAAAAAATAAAATGGGCAGCTAGCATCCCAGCATAAATTAGATTTTTAATGAACTCCATAGATGGAAAAAAATATCACTGTGATAGTTTATTGTATTAATCTTTTTTGCCTACAGGATATAAACAACCATGGAGGGTCACGCTGAATAAACAGCAATCAAACAGTCTTCTGTTCTTAGCTAGGCTTGTAATGTAAGACCAAGGGAAAGCAACACATTTTGAAAGTGAATATAGGCAGCTTTGAGTTTCAGCTCCTATAAACCTCCTTGGTAAATTTTAGGATACACAAAATTTATAAGTCTAGATCAAGTAGAGATTAAGAGGAAACATGGCTTTATATTTGTTGTACATTTTGCTTCTGACATACCATTAAAATTATTATTTTCAATCTATCTGAGGTTTTCCTTTTATTGTCTGTTTTTATTTCCTTGGCAATGTCCTTACTTTTCTACTTTTCTGTTTTCTCCCTCTTACTTATCTTGTTGGGATTTGAGTGGAATTTTGTACACATAACAAATCTAATAATTGACCTTTTTTGGATGTGTGTAATGACAATATGTGAACTGTGTGTTTTAAACTTCTGGGTTTTTTATTACATATAGGCTAGGTATTTCCTAAAAAAAAAAAATAAATTAAAAAAGAGCTATTTATTTCTTGACATCATGTTCCTTGTATTTGCTTTCTGCAGTCTTTTAACTCTCCACAGAATGTGAACTTCTGAATCAGGGTCTGAAGAAATTATTTTTATGAGTTTCCATGTAATAACCACTTTTCAAGAAGAGCACTCACACACATCAAAAAATGTATTGCATGATTTATAGGGCCAAATCATGAGTACTCACCTGCAGATTAGGTAGGATGTATCAAGATTTTTGGAAAAATTTCTTCACTGAAAGAATGGTCAAGCATTGGAACAGGATGCTCAGGGAGGTCCTGGAATCACCATCTCTGAAGGTGTTTCAAAAACACACAGATGAGGTGCTTAGGGACATGGTTTAGTGATAGACATGGCAGTCCTGGGTTAACGGTTGGACTTGATGATCTCAAAGGTCTTTTCCAACTTAAATGATTCTATGATTCTATGAAGATTGTTTATGCTTTTTCCAGTCCACAGGGAAAAAACCACAAACTGAATAGCTGAAAAGTTCTTAATAGCAAATCTAAGAAAATCGCTTTAACTCTAGACATTCTACGAGGGAAAAAAATGAACCCTGAGGTCTAAAACCTCAGCCAGCATTCAACTCATGTTGCTTCAGTCACTGCTGTGGAGCTGTGAGAATTTACATCAGTTAGGAACTTGGCCCTAAATCTCTCAAATTACAATTTTTTTTTGTGTTGGTTATTCAGCACTAATCTGTATAATTTTGCCAAACTCAAAATAGAACAGATTTGGTGGGGAGAGAGGAGGGAGAAAGCAGAAACAGAACACAGTTAAAAGGGATTGCCAAAACAAGAACACATTTAATGGGGGGTTGGAAATGTCAGTAGCTCAAATAAGCAAAAGAACAATCATGAAGGGGTTACTGCACAAATTATAGCATCATCATGTTATAGAAAGTTGAATTTCCCTTTCTGGCTTGTATTTATTTTTTAAAGTGTAAGACAGTGAGGACATAAAAAGCACAGCTCTTTCCCCATAAACAGACTGTGATTAAGTAACTTGGACTAACTCCTATTTCCTTTATTAGTGCGATTAGTCATATTTCTTTACTGGCCCCAATTCAGCAAAGCACTTTATGTGCATAAACCCTATTGATTTCAATGGGATTTACACATATGCTTAAATTTTACTGCTAAATTGGGAATAAGATAAATTGAAGCAGATTCCTCATCCAGTACTGTGATTTGGTTAATTCAATAACATTTTGCCATGTTAACTTGCAACATCAAGCAAACCTAAGATTTTTACAATGAGCAAAATGAAACCAGGTGGGCTTGCAAACCAACTACTTTAAAACTACTTTTTTTTGAGTAGTGACTATGGACTTTTCTCCAGGTAGCATGTAGCACTCCTTAGAAACTAGTGGAAGCAAATTCAATATATGTATTATGTTGGTGTCTCTGAAAGCCATGTTTGAATAGGAGTCTATAGATAAATATATTATACTGATTGTATCTTTTCCTTCCTGCCCCAAGATCTCATGTTGTTACTACGACTTCTGCAGTTTGCAGTATTTTACTGTACATACATATTCCCCTAAGCAGACTGTTCTGAAGATAAGTAGGCAGTATATAAGATTTTCTGTTGTACTTACAGTAACTGGAATCTTACATCCTCAAAACATTTTAGTAAAACTTAATTAATTAATCTCTGCAGTTATGAGTGCTCACAAGTAAAGGTCAGTGATGATACGCTGCCAAGTCTTCAAATGTTTATCACAGTATCAGTCATAAATGCATGTTTTCAAAACTGTCTCTTCTCCTCTGACCACTTTGGATGATGTTAGAAATGCTTAGCTTTACCTTTGGAAAGGAAAACAACCTTCTAAAAGCTTGACATTCTTGTGAATCAAAATTATCAACAGTGCAGGAGACAGAAAAATACAAGGAAAGCTTTCTGAGAAATGATGGCTATAGAAAACTGCTTTTCCTCATCAGAGAAAGTTTTTGGATAAGAGCCTGTTTGTCCACTACAAGGTATTTCGGTGTGGTACATACTCTTTGAATCAAGTGAGCGGAGGTTATCTTTATTCGGCAGTGCTGGGTGCATGGGGGATCGCTCCACCAAAGTCATGCACACCGAGGGGACTTTTCAGTCCCCCCTTTATACAAGCTACTCATACCTATTCATTAACTTTCCAGGAAATCGTTTACATATTCATTACAATTCCAGGAACTCATTCACATATCTCACTAAACTAGTGACCATGATTTAAGTCCTTGTCTTTGCCACGTTGTATAAACAACAGGAACTTAGGACCAGATAGCCTTTTTAAAGATGACAAATCCAAGGACTTAGCAATTAGTACATCCGTCATGTTAGCAATAAGGGTCCTTGGACGTTTCCCAGCTTTTAGATAAACATAGTACATCATCCTATAGATAAGTGGTACATCATTCATTCCCCCCTTTTCCAGTAACTTTTTCAAATTCTTTTGCAACTACAAAAAATCATTATGCCTTATGATCATTCTTTGACAGCACCAAACAAAACATTGAAGTAATACACACATTATTCCTAAAACTTACAATAAACAGCATAAGCTGTAAAATTGTGTTGTAATATGACTTCCTTTGAGTGGCCATCTTTCATCGTCACCTAATGTATAGAAAGGCCACAATTCTGACAATATTTTAAAAATGTCTTTTTGTTCAAATTTCCACTGGGAATTCTGCCAAATTCTTTCCAGTGCTTCAAAATATATCCCAGGGGTGTTTCGGTATTTATTTCTTGGCTCGATCTGCCCCCCATCTTCTTAATAAGTCCGGTATTTGTCTAAAACGTATTAGTTATTACTGGAGGTACCATACTTATTTCAGAACACACACCACAGTTCAAGACCTCTATTTAGCCTTATTTCTTGGTATCATTATTTTTCTTCTTATTATTATTTTTTTAATTTTTTTTGCGAGGAGATAATATATCTTAGACAATTGCCACCCTTTGCTCAAGTATACAGACAGCACCTACGACACTAAGGGCAGAGGTTAATTCGTGCTTTTTCCAAATGATGTTAGTTCTAATGTTTTGTCCACAGTCTCCCGCTCTAATTTCTAATTATGCATTTCAACACTTCATAAATTGATTTTTCAATCGCTCCGTCTGTCTCTGGCTGGCCCCTCGTGGGGAACACAGACATGCAGATCGGGACTCCCCATTCGCTTCGCAGTGACACCGCATCTCTCACACACATCACACTCTCTGGGCAGCCCTCAGTCACACAGGCAGTATGTTACACGGTACCGTGCACTTACATACAACTCTAGGAACACTGACAGTTCACGTTATCACATAAAGTACGCATTTCAATGAATAACTGCCAAAAAACAGATTCTAATTTTTTCTGGCCTTAAGCAGAATGTTAATTTTTCAGCTATTTGCCTAGAATTACCAGAATATTATTATTTTTTTTAACATACATTTCGTAACTCCAATTTTGAACATGTAACAAGACAACACATAGAACAAACAAGACACAGAGCGCTATTTCAGTTGTTATGTTCTAGGAATTCCCCAAATCTTAAGACAAACTAAAGGAAGTTTTTAGCTTCCCAAATCTTAAGACAATCAAATAGGGCTATTACCCTTTTCAGAAGGCATCCCTTCTTCTCAACCCTGTCAGACAGTGTCCTGTCTTTCATCTTATGGGGTAAAACTAAATCTTAAGACAATCAAATATTCAAAACAAAGAATAAATATAAATACCTTTTATGTTGTGCAGAAGTCCTTGTCCACCTGTGTGAGAAGCCAAGGGGTAGGGGACTCTTGCCGACAGAAGATGCAGTCGGAGGCTGCATCAAATTGATGCCAAAACACCACAGAGTAACTGCTCAGAGACGAATTTTGTCTTTAAGCAGCAACCCCCACCACATACTCAATAATTCTTTACACTATATGCACTTTAAAACATATATAGGTTTACACTCACGCCTCAGATGCGCAAGACCAGTGGTCCTCAAACTACGGCCCGCGGGCCGGATACGGCCCCCAGTATCCTCAATCCGGCCCCTGGTATTTACAGACCCCCCCCGCCAGGGGTTGGGGGGGGAAACCAAGCAGCCACAGATGACTGCCTGCCACTTCATCCGCGCACCGGCCCCCTGGTTAAAAAGTTTGAGGACCCCTGCTCAAGACAGTACTCACACACCCACATTCACACCTAATACAGAAATGTTCTTATATTTACAACATAAAGTACAACAATTAATATTAGTCCTATAATTATCAATCCCATGTATACGGATTGACTCCAAATCACCAAACATTTTTAGTCTCCAAACTAAAACACGAATTTCTGATATTACCTTAATATCAAAACAAACACTAAATCAAAAATCAAATATCAATCCTCTGCATACGGATTGACTCCAAATCATCGAATGTTTAGTCTCCAGACTAAAACACAAATTACTAAATCAAAATCAAATGTATGCCTGAGGTGCTAGCTACCCGGCATACGCCACCCTGCATAAGCATACAGTAATCTTATGTCTTACAGATAGCTTTACAAACAGACCAGTCCCCAAAAACAGAAATATCCAAAACATCAATATTCCTAAATACAGTATTTGAATAAAGATAATACAAAACAGTAATATTCATGCAGAAGAATGGCTGCAGAAGTGTGGCCTTAGAATCTCTGAAGATCTGCACAATCCAGGCCTGGTATTAGAATAGGCCTGTAATCAGAATTGGGCTGAAGTTGCTGTGCTGAAGTTAATAAGAAAGGTAGCCTTGAGCTATTCTTGAATCCTGAGACCAAGTAATTATGTTGTGCCAACAGGCCATGGCTGTAACAAGATACAGCTGCTGGGAAAGCAGGTGCAGGGCCAAGAAAGATAGGGAGCGGTATGGGAAAATAGGGAGTAACAAACTACAAGGCTGAAGGACAGCAACACAATTAGCTACATGGATAGAATGCTTATTTTAGTCATGATAATTAGGGGTGTGAGAACCGTGCGCGTTTAGAGACTACTAACCAATTATATTTCTGCTTTACGAATATGCATGTGTATCGGTTCTATATAAGTAGTGTTAGAAACTAATAAAGTTGAGCAAGATGCATAACTCATATTGAGCATCTTCTTGACTCCGGCGAACCCTTCTTCCAACATATTCCTAAATACAATATTTGAATAAAGATAACACCTTTTGCTCAGTAGGATGGAGTCCTTGTCTGCTCCTGCGGTGATCCAGATGAGATGAGGAGCCCCTCCGGGAAAATCCCCGGGGGTACCCTAGGGAGTGTCTGCTCTCAATGGGTCCCGCAGCCGAGCAGAGGAGGTCCCATCTCGGTTGCCAAATTGATTTGAAGAATCAGTCAGCAATATGCAGGTGAGCGGAGGTTATCTTTATTTGGCAGCGCTGGGTGCATGGGGGATCGCTCCACCAAAGTCATGCACACCGAGGGGACTTTTCAGCCCCCTCTTTATACAAGAGACTCATGTCTATTCATTAACTTTCCGGGAACTCATTAACATATCTTGCGCCTAGACAATTAGCACATTCCCATGACGTACGGAATTAAACTCTACAACTCGAAAGTTATAAAGTAGGTATGTTTATTGCGCACAGATGCACGGGGGATCACTCCTCCACAAGCGTGCATGCCCAAAGTGACGAACCATCTCACATTTATACAATAAAACAAATGAATATTCAATTAACGCCTATACATATTCGTTACCTAAACCCCGCTTCGTATGTTAATTAGCTTATCAGTCCTTTGCCTGGAATGTGGTGGTCTTGCAGGTTTGTAGGTGATTCATGTTCTTGTGATCATCTGATCTTCTCCAGCAAGGAGACTTAGCATTCCCTCCCTCTAAATAGCATTGGAATGTCTCTCATCCTTTTCTCATTCTTTTTTAAATAGCCCCTTTGTTAGAGGAAGAAGGGCAGGCGTCTCCCCGTCTCCCCTTTGTTAGAGGAAGAAGGGCAGGCGTCTCCTCAAAACTGTAGGCGTCTCCTCAAAGCTGTGTGCCTATGTGACCAGACACCGCACCCATGACCAGTCACCATACCCACATTCCTTGAGCAGACATATACAATCACAATCGATGTCCATTGTCCCCATTTCACACTATTTCTCCATATCACCCATTCAAGGATTTAGTATATCTTCAAGTTAACAATATTAACATATCTTGTGCCTGGACAATTAGCACACTCCCTATGTCACCCATTTAAGGATTTAGTACATCCTCAAGTCAACAATAAGGGTCTCCTCAGATAAACATGAGCACATCGTTCTTTAAATAAATCTTATATGGCCCATTATTCAATGTACCTCTGATTTCTGGTATTCTCTGTGAGATAAATAGCATTGTTTTAATCTCTGGTAAAAACTGGATTATCCAGGGGTTAGGCAGGGCAGAAGTGAGCAGAACCTGGCGTGGGAATTGGTGAGGCACTGGAGGAAATGGCACCGCAGCAGCTGAGCACCTGGTGAAGGCAGCATGGATTCACAGCAATGCCCTCCTGGGCTGGGTATGGTGGAAGGATGTACTGTACCACTGTGGCACTGTGAAAAGTTATAGGCTGGTTAATACCAGTGAACACAAAGGACTGTCCACTTGCAGTCTGGTCGAGGTCTGATGTATTTTCCTCTCTTTCTTTCTAGGGCTTGCATTTAAGCATGTTAAATTTATAAACAGGAATCAGAAAAGTCACCCCAACAGACAGAAGAATAGGCCCTAGTTAACTGAGTCCATTCAAGGTGAGTAATGCTGTTATATTTTATCCATCTCATCACAGTGAAAGTGATCCCCACCAGTCCCAAAAACACACCTGAAAAGAGCAAAGTGGTGCCAGCTTTATCCCCATCTGACACCAGGACATCAGATCTGATTGGCTGATAAGAATAGAATAGTATGGAATAGGAATAGAACATAACAGAATAGAATAGTTCAGTTGGAAGGGACCTACAATGATCATCTAGTCCAACTGCCTGACCACTTCAGGGCTGAACAAAAGTTAAAGCTTGTTATTAAGGGCATTGTCCAAATGCCTCTTAAACATTAGACAGGCTTGGGGCATAGACCAACTCTCTAGGAAGCCTGTTCCAGTGTTTGACCACCCTCTTGGTAAAGAAATGCTTCCTAATGTCCAGTCTAAACCTCCCCTGGTGCAACTTTGAACTGTTCCCACATGTCCTGTCACTGGATCCCAGGGAGAAGAGCTCAGCACCTCCCTCTCCACTTCCCCTCCTCAGGAAGCTGCAGAGAACAATGAGCTCGCCCCTCAGCCTCCTTCTCTCCAAGCTAGATGAGCCCAGAGTACTCAGATACTCCTCATAGGACATGCCTTCCAGTCCTATCACCAGCTTTGTTGCCCTCCTCTGGACGTATTCAAGTACCTTCACATCCTTCTTAAATTGTGGGGCCCAGAACTGCAAGCAGTGCTCAAGGTGAGGCTGCACCAACACTAAATACAGTGGGATCATCCCCTCTCTTGGCTGGCTGCTTATGCTGTGTTTGATGGGCCCCAGAATGCAGTTTGCCCTATTGGATGCCAGGGAACACTGCTGATTCCAATTGAGCCTGCTGCCAACCAGCACCCCAGATCCCTTTCTGCAGGGCTGTTTGCCAGCCACTCTCCCAATTTAGGCTTGTGCCCAATGCTACTCCATCCTATGTGCAGAATCCGGTATTTGGACTTGTTAAATTTCATCCCGTTAATCATTGCCCAATGCTCTAATCCAGGGGTCCTCAAACTTTTTAAACAGGAGGACGGTGCGGATGAAGTGGCAGGCAGTCATCTGCGGCTGCTTGGTTTCTCCCCCCCAAACCCCGGGGGGGGGGGGGGGGGGCAGGGGTGTTCTGTAAATACCGGGGGCTGGATTGAGGACCCTGGGGGGCTGTATCCAGCCCACGGGCCGTAGTTTGAGGACCCCTGCTCTAATCTATCTCTGTAAGGCCTCTCACCTGTTGTAGAATGAGTGATGCACTGCACTTGTAAGAGAGAAGTAGCAATATGTTTATTGGTATGAAACAGCGATTTAACAAAGTTTGATAGGAAATGCGACAGTGGTTTAACAAGATTTGACATCAAGGTACACTTGATTATTTACTGCACAGAGGACAGGGTCAGACAAAACTGTCAGGGAGACCCTCCTGTTGAGTCATGAGGTTCAGAAAGGACCACCTTGCATTCTAAACTCCTCCTCAGAGGGGAGATTAGGTGTGGCTAGATCCAGACTTAGTCTCAGACTTGGTCAATGGTTTATATCTAAAGGATTATATGTGCACAATCAATCCTTCATACTGCTTAGCTAAGATTTTCAAAGTTTAGCATGCTACTAATCACTTACTGAGAATCTCTTGTGGCAAGGAATCTCTGAACCTCGAGGAGTAACCTTGAGAGGCGTCCCTACTCAAGGGGAGATCCTGGCATGCAGCCCGCTGCCATGCAGGAGAGCTCAATGGGCCCTTGACTGTCCACTATTGATGGAGCAAGATAATTGACTCATAGTCATATTTGCATACTGACTACAGAAGTTAGTTTTTATAAACTTGGCTTGAGTTGGACCTTGACCAGCACTGTGGTTGGGTGGGTGCATTGTTCAAATTAGCCCTTGGCTATCATGTGGTTATCTGTGTCCCCTGCATTTGCTTTGAGTTGGATACAGCCATCACCACCACCACTGGTGGTTATCACTTGAGCATTGTTATGGAAACAAAGGTGGGGGGGGGGGGGAGGCACACTGCCACAAGGTCCCTCAAGAGAGTCAACAGCACCTCCCAGTTTGGTGTCATCAGTAGATTTCCTAAAGGTGCATTCAACTCCTGCATCCAAATCATTGAGAAATATATTGAACAGAACTGGCCCTAGAATTGACCCCTGAGGAACACCGCTGGTGACTGGCTGCCAGCCAGATGTATCCTTATTCACTACAGCCCTTTGAGCCCTGCCCTTCAGCCAGTTCTTCACCCAGCACAGCATGTACCTGCTCATCTCAGAGTTGGACAACCTGTCCAGAAGGATGCTGTGAGGGACAGTATCAAAAGCCTTACTAAAATCCAGGAAAATTATATCCACTGCCTTCCCTTCATCCATGAGGCAGGTGATCTTATTGTAGAAGGATATCAAAGTAGTTAGACGGGACTTTCCCTTTGTGAACCCATGTTGACTGTGCCTGATGATTGCATTGTTCTTTAAATGCCTTTCAATAGCACCCAGGAGTGACAGAAAAGACATTCAAGGAGAAATCTTCTACATTGTTGTTGTTCTGCTCCATTACTGTATCTTCTGCCTCAAGAAAAAGGGGATTTGTAAAGAACTTAGTAGACCATTTAAAGTTGAAGGTTCAGGTTAATTATACAAGACCTTTGTGTGTGTATGGTTAACAGAGTCTATCATGTGAAAGAATAAACTGTGCTTAGAATAAAGGTCTGGGAAGTGAAGCCTGAAGTAATCACCAAAGAATTTTTGAATTACCAACATTGTTTCCAAAATGGCTTCACCTTTGCACAGCTACTTATCTCTTTGTTTATCCTCTTCTTTAATTTGGCACCCACTGATACTTCCTCGATGGGAGAGAAAGGAAGATGCAGCCACCACAGCTTTTCCTGGGTCCCTGACAAATGATGCATCCAACATATGGACAGTATACATTTAGCCAACAGCAGCGTGGCAACTCACTCTCTTTGGGCCACCACTCCAGCAACCCAGATCTGCAGGAAAATGTGTGGCCATCGATGAGAGTGCTTTGCAGTGCTCTGAAGCATTACATTTACAACCATGTCTGGACTTCTGTTGCAGCTCGTTCTACAGTCCAGAGCTTCTGTGTTTTAAAAAATATCGAAGTGAGCTTTCTGATATTTTGCCAAGAGGGAGTAGTGGATGGGTGGGAGGGTAAGCAACAACAAGGTGGTGAGTACTGAACAGCCTGGGAGAGCTCCTGGTTATAGAAGAAAAATTATTTCAAGCCAGCCAAAGCTTTCCAACTGCTTGAAGGTAGCATAATTACTTTGTAATTTCCCCTTAATTGTTGACATTTTTTGTTGTGGGATCTCCATCACTTCCTCAGAGTTTAGACTGAGTAAAGCTGGCATCACTGCAGGAATGAGAAAGCATCTCCTGTAACATTAAACCTGGTAAAGCAAGGGATCTTGTCCTGTAAGGTAAATTCTGTATTCAGAAGTACCTAGAATTTTTTTTCTTACATCTCAATGAATTGTTCTGTTGAAATTCTCTTCTGACAAAAATGTGTAGCTAGTAGATCCCACATTCTCCCTTAATTCCTGGGACTTCACATTTGAAATTGGAACTGCAACAATAGCAAGATTAACATAGTGTTCTGATGACAGCTGTTTTGTACACTGCACATACCCAAGCTGTGGGCAGAAGAGTGTTTATTTCTACAGGTCTCTTCCTTCTCCCACTGAAGTAAATACCACAGACTTCAGCAGGATCAGACCCTAAGCAAGGATACACCATGACTGCTTATCCATATCCCATATATTAGACAGATTAATTGAATGTTGAGATTTTGTTTCCTAACAGTTGCAGACTAAAGTAGTTGTTGTCAGAGGGTTCTGGTAGAATGTCTTTGTGTAATTCCTTAAGGGGGAAGAATCTTCAAGTAGTCAATCTGTTTTGATTAACATGGCAAGGGAGTAGATGCATGAAAGGGTTAAGGCCCAGAAACCAAGGAAGATGTTGTGAGTACCTTAGATATTTAGTTCAACAAAAGATGGTTGTAAGATAAGGGATGGGTGTAAAACAAGGGGGGACCAGGAAAATCTCATGGTAGACAACTCAATCTTGAGAACAGAGATAAGAAAGTTACAAGAGAATGGCAACAATAGCCTCGAAGGATATGGTCTACTGATCCCAGAACTGAGTTTGTGCAGAAGTAAAGGTCAATCAGCAGGTGCAGTGAAGAAGACTAGAAGCATTCATCTGAAAATCTGGACGACCACCCAAAGACCACCAGGGAAGATGACTGCGCATGTAGACCAGACATTTGCATATGTTAATGAGTTCCAGGAAATCTCATGCATATGTAAATGAGTTATTTGAAATCTTGTGAATATGTATGACTTTATGGTATATAGTCTCTAAAAGTCTGCCAGATTGTCAGAGCATTTATGGTGGAGCTATCCCCAGTGCTACCTACCCCAGCACTGCAATACAGGATACCTTACTTAATAACATTCTGCTGTTATTGAGTTTTATTATATCGAACTCTTTACCCAGCCGCTCCTAGCTTCCCACTTCAGTGAGGTTAGAAAGCAAGGGGGTTTGGATGCTGCCGATCTTTGTATCACGCAGTACAGAGATTGCTCCTCAGGTGGTGGAATGTATGCTATTTCCTGCTACCAGAAGTTCTGGGGAAGCAAGCTTATCCTGAGATTTATAAAATAAAAATAGCACTAGAGCTGGAAGACTCACCTTCTTTTAGACTGCTTCTTCAAAATTGATAAAAATGCCTTTAGTCTACTGTGCATTCATATCACAGTGTGGCAACAGCTCAGTTATGAAAGGGGCTGCTCACTGAATTAAATTCCTTCGGAACTGATACTGAATGCAATTGCAGATGTGTCTTTCTCATCTGTCAGCAGATAGATCTTAAGGAATATTAGTGCTAGACTCCTTTTAAAAACATGTCTGGGAAGTTTTCAAAGTTAGTATTATGGCTCTTCTATTATCGAGGGTGCCAACAAATTTTCCAGCAAATATACTCAAGATCAGCCCTTCCCCCAGCACCAAGTCTAGTCAGGACTCTGCACCACTTGAGCAAAGTGTTAGGGCTTGCAATGCAGTGGTTTCATATTGTTATCAAAAATCGTAACCAGGAAAACTCTCTAAATCAAATGATAGTTTAGAAAGCTGACAGTGGTTTATTGCAGCACTGGGTGCATGTTAAGAGGAAAGATCCCCTAGAATTTGGTGACCCAGATGGGACTTGCTCTACAGAATCTCAACGAACCAGAGGAATTGTGAGGACTCCAAGTGTGCACTGGAGTATTTTCAGGAAGGTCCTCTGATTCCCTGGCTGAGTGAATTTCCGCAATAGCTCTCTGGGATATTAACAACATTGGTCATAAATACTTAGATTGCTTACAAATAAGTCATATTGGGGAGTGGATTAGAGTCCCCCTGGCGGTTTAGAGTCCCACCGGAATATCCAAATTAAATACGTGTTGTTAAGATATTGGTATCATGGGTTAGAGTCCCACCAGGATATTTGAAGTGCACAACTGTGTAAATCTGTATGCTATTACGGGGATGCCCAGAGTCTGGATTTTGGGTATTGGTAATTTGAAACTTTGCTGGATTTTGTTTACTGGATTTTGTCTTTATTGAATTTTGTTTGCCAGATTTTGTCTTTGTTGGATTTTGTTTGCCATTTTTTTCTGTTGGATTTTTTTCACTGGATTTTGTCTATCAGATTTTAAGTATTGGGTATTTGTGATTTTGAAAACTTTGTAACACGGGAACTGGACATTCTACTGGAGGGAGGGGGGGTCATAAGAATTGTCCATTAGGCTGTATATTAAGATAATGGAGCAAGTTTGGGGTGACCACCTCACTCAAAAAAATTGGTAGAATATTGTAATCACTGGTGGCCCTTGTATACATTAGATGATCAGGAGAAATGGACAAAGAACAGAAGTATAAATTATAATACAGTATTGCAATTAATGTTGTTTTGTAGATGCAAAGGAAAATTAAGTCCCATATGTGGGTTTGGTTTTTTTGCCTTGAGAAATGATCATGAAACAAGAAAGAAATATAAACTGATGATATTTGATTCTAATGTATTGATGATGATGGAGGATAAAAAGAAAATGCCTTGGAGGTGTTCTGCTTGTAGCATTGGGAAAAGGTGTTTGAAAATGAAGAATGAAGAAGAGGATGTGCGATTGATGGTTTCAGAATAGTGTTGTTAATAATAGGGGGAGATTTTTGCCTAAGGAAAAAGAATGGTGTTGGGGAACGCTCGGGAAGAGAATGAGAGGATAAATTACTTTACTATTTTGTTTGTGGGGCAGTCAGCTCCAGATATAAGAAGAAAGTTGCAAAAAGTAGATGGTATGACTGGAATGTCAATATGTCAGTTGATAGGAATTGCTTATAAGGTTTATAATAACAGAGAGGAATTGGAGAGGAAAAAAAAAAGAGAGAAACAGAAAGTAAAGAAAAAGAAATAAAATGCTGCAATTCTGGCAGCTGCATTTACCCAAGACCAAACCTTATCTCAGGGAAGAGGTTTCCTGAGAAGATGAGAGTGTGGAAAAGGACAAAGAACAGGAGGAAATATAAAGAATAGAATCCCTCTGGGGAAAGATCAGTGCATGATTTGCAAAGAAAAAGGATACTGGAAAAATGAATGTCCAAAGAAACAATCAACTAATTGGATACCCCTGTCTGCATCCGTTCCAGAGGCAGACCTGCTTATGATTGGTATGGAAGATTCAGATTGACAGGGACTGGGGGTGAGATTAGAGGCATCCCCAGCAGATCCCCTGGTGCCAATAAAGCTGGGGAAGGAAACTATAGATTTCTTGGTAGATGCAGGAGCAACTTATTCCATAGTAACTAGTTGTAAGGGGCTTCTCAGTAAATTTAATATGCCGGTTGTTGGAGTTACTGGAAAAAGAGAATTAAGGCCATTTTTGAAACCAATGGAATGTCTAATTGGAGGTAAAAAAATACATGAGTCCTTGTACATGCCAGAATGCCCTATACCTCTCTTAGGTCGGGATTTACTTAGTAAACTACAGTCCCAAATAATATTTTTTTGAGAATTACATTCAGTTGTATATCCCACTGGAAAACACCTGGAAGGTGCAATTATATCTGCTGCAAGGGGAGCAAAGTGAACCAGAAATCTTCTAAGAAATCCTGAATGCTGTATTTCTGTTGATATGGGCTACTGAAGTACCAGGGAAAGCTAACACCACACCAATAAAGATAGAATTAAAACAGAACTCCAAACTGTTAAGAAAAAAAAGAAAATATCCTATGAAAATGGAAGCAAAAACTGGATTAGAGACTTTGATTTGTACCGCATGCTGTGACCTCAGTGCTGGAACAACAAGGACATCACTGGTTATCACCTAGTAGAATGATCCAATTTCAAGCAGTATTACCAGAACTGGATGATGTAAGTTTAAAGGTAACAACCTCTTTGAATCCTCCTACTTTGTTGCTGGTATCTGATGATACAAATTTAGAGCATGACTGTATATTAACTATTGGTCTTTTTCAGTAGGCCAGATCTGAAGGATGTTCCACTGGAAAATCTGGTGTGGACTCTTTATGCTGAATGGAGAACGACGATCCAGATATGCAGTGGTAACTTTAGAGGATGTGATTGAATCACAACCCTTGCCATCAAATAATTCAGCACAAAAAGCTGAATTAATAGCCTTGACTAGAGCTTTGAAATTGTCACAGGATAAACAAGCCAATATATATACTGACTCTAAATTGCCTCTGGAGTGATACATGCACATGAGACAATATGGAAAGAAAGGATTTTTAACCTCACAAAGGTCACCTATTAAGCATGGATCAGAAATATTGAAATTATTAGAAGCGGTTCAGAAACCTTAGGAGGTGGCCATAATTCATTATAATGCTCACCAGCCTGGACATACTGAAGTCATACGAGGGAATCATAAGGCTGATGAAACAGCAAAGAGAGTGGCCAATGAAGCAATAATGGGAGCCTTGATTCTTTAAAATGTAATGAGAACTGAAGCACCCAAATACAATGAAAAGAAGAATGAATTAGCTAAGATGCTAAACTGTATCAGGACCTCAGACGGACAGTGGGTAACATCTACTGGACAATGTTTAGTAACAGCTCCCATAATGAGGAAGTTGCTACAGCAGAGTCATGAATGAAGGAACTGATATGGGAGCAGATGCTATAATTGCAAATGTTAGGAGATATGCAATAGGGCCAAAGATGCAAAGCTATGCTGATCAAATAGTAAAACAATATGCAATATGTTGTAAAATAATTCTAAAGTGGAATTAAGACTTCCATCTGGAGAGGTAAAGAAAGGGAATATTTTGGGACAATATTGGCAGATTGATTTTTTTTAATTACCAAAATGCAGTAATTATAAATATATTTTGGTATTGGTAGATACCTTTACATGATGGCTTGAAGCTTTCCTGTGCCCAACCAACCGAGCTAGAGAGGTAACAAATAAATCATTAAATGAGATTATACCAAGATTGGGAGTTCCAAGTAGGATCTCATCAGACAGAGGCCCACACATTATAGGAGAAGTAATACAGACAATTTCTGCCCTTTTAGGAATAAAATGGGATTTACATACACCTTGGAAACCCCAGTCTAGTGGGAAAGTAGAGAGGATGAATAGATCTTTAAAGAAACAATTGGCTAAATTGTGTCAAGAAACTAATTTAAAATGGATAGATGTTTTACCTATCATTTTAATGAGAATCAGAATCACCCCAAAAGTTAAGAAAAGGTGAGCTCTTTTGAAGTATTATTGGAAGACCTTATGCTGTAAATTTAACAGAAAAGGAAGACCAAATTCATATTTCTGGTGATTGGGTGTTAACTGAATATATATTGTCTTTGGGAAAGACTCTTTCCTCATTGTACAGGTATATTCAACAGAGAGCACCTGTACCATTAGATGTGCCAGTGCATCCTTTCTGACCCAGAGATCAAGTGTATCTGAGAACGTGGTCAGACAAACCATTGAAAGAGAAGTGGAAAGGACCTTTCCAGATTTTACTCACCACCTACACTGCTGTCAAGCTTGAAGGAATCACACCATGGATACATCACAGTAGGGTTAAACCAGCCACTTCACCAGAATGGACTGCCAAGCAAGAAGGACCTTTACACTTGAAACTAACTCAAGAGTCATAAAATTCTGGGTTGGGTCTCTTGCAATATTGTCAGGCAGCATGAAAGTTAATGACTAAAATAAGACCCTATATAGAACTGGATTGTATGCAGGGAGGTTTGAGTTTGTTATCATGATTTCTTTGTAGGTACTGCTTTGAACATGTTTTAAAGATGTATAGGATTTTGATTGTTATGTGGTATGATAAATTCTCACATTTGGTGGGATCAGGAGAAACCCATGGACTCAAAACAGACACTTAATGATGATCCAGAAAACCATATAGATAGCCAATAAGACCAATTGTTGGGTATGTACCCATTTATGGAACTCAGGTATTTGTGGAGAACTACCCACACTGTGATTGGTCAATGCAAATGATGAAACCATCAGAATTGACTACAAGTAAATACTGTAATATTCCATTGGGGGCTGGGTGGTACTGGATATGTGGCAGTGTAGCACAACAAAAAGAGTTACTGCCAAAAGGGTCAAGTATTTGTACATTGGGAGTGATTTTTCCCAATATGACGATAGTTGAGAAAATGGATAATAATCTGTGATCAAAAACTTACCTACAGAGATATAGGTGGGGTCAAAACCCCCTTATAGAAAGACCCACTGGATTTCATTCTTTTACTAGGTGGTTTATTCCTTGGTTGGGGGTTGCTGAATTGGAAAAGGCAATGATAAATATATCTGCAGTAATGGAAGGGATAGCCAGCAACACTACAGGTGCCATAAAGGTTTTGCAGGAAGGTTTCCAAAATATCTCATATAGCTATGAAAAATAAAATGGCATTAGATATGATGTTGGCATCTCAAGGTGTTATAAACGATAATAATTAAAACATTTTTTGGGGGGGTTCAATCAATTTAGGTTGAGAAACAATAAGCAAAAACAGCGCTGGGTGTGTGGAGAACTCAATTAGTTCCACCACAGGCACACCTGAGTCCTAAAATTTTATTTTAAATTCTTTTAAATTCAATCTTTACATTTTTAATAATAGGAACCCTGAAAGGTTCCCCTGTTGCTCCTACTACCAAAGCTGTATCTCTACTTGCTTGACATCCCAAAGGGATGTGCCGAACTGTAGATCGTTCAGCTCCTGTATCAACAAAAACCTGTGCTTTCTCCTCTTGGGGACCAATCTTTAAATTTATCAAGGGCTCAGATGTTGTTTTTGTCCCCAGAATGTAGAGCCCTGATACCCCTATTCATCTTCATTAAACATCTGTTTGTCCTTCATTCGTCTTCTCCAGTCCTTTTTGAAATGTCCCCTCTGCTCATAATGATAACATTTGGGCATTTTCCCCGGGAAATCCTCCATTTGTTGAGTTTCCCGGACTGCCGCTACAAACATTCTTGCTTTCTCTTTTTGTTTTTCCTCATCCCTCCGTACATACACTTTCTGAGCTTCCTTCAACAGTTCTTGTAATCCTCGTTCTTGCCAACTGTCCAACGTTTCTGGTTTCTTTCTTATATCCCTCCATGATCCAGCCACAAATTGGATTTTTAGAAATGCTTCTCCAACTGGAGAGGCTGGGTCTAGCCCCAAATACATTTGTAAATTTTTCCTCAGTTTCTCTAACCAATCCACAGGAGACTCGTCCTTTTCCTGTTGTTCACTAAAAACCTTATTAATATTCTGCCCCCTTCGGATTGCCTCCTTAATTCCTTGGATCATCAGCTCTCTCAAATCTGACATATTTTGTATTCACTTTCTTCCTGACTAAAGGGCTCTTTATTATTCACATATAAATTTAATGTCTCACACATCCAATCATCAAAACATCCAAATATTGGCCAATATACATAACCTGATCGAATTTCCTCTCTTGTCCACACATTCATACAGCAATGGACCATTTTTGTTTTAATTTTTCCCTCTTGAGATGGCCAGTGGCCCCAGTGCCTGAGCATTATTCCTAAAGCCCTATTCAGGGGAATAATTTGTGGGTATTCCTTTTCTTCCTTTGTTTCCTCTTCAAATCTTGACTCCTGTTGGCCCATTGTATTAGGAAATTTGCGGCAATTCCTATAGCCCTTAGCAACCAAAAAGTGTCTTGCAGGGGTTCTGTCTCAAATCTGACGCCCCCCCACGATATCTGGGAATATTACACCCTTGGTTGCCGATACCAATGTCAACAGGGGGTTTTGGACCTATCACCCACCCGCGAATCCTAGGAATTTTACAGTGGCTTCCTATCGCCCTTAGTTACCGGTAAGAGTGTCCTGCAGAGGGCTGAACCCTTCACCCACCCACATACCCTATAGGAGTCAATATCCCACCCACGAATCCTATAGGAACCGCTTCGGTCCTTCACCGGCCAAGTCCCTCGCAGGAGTTTGGAACCGCGGTTAGAAGACCTCCACACTCGCTTCGGAATTCAAATCCTGGCTCCGAACCTAGAGTCCGTTTCCAGAATTAGATTCCGTCTCAATCACACTCTTACACACAAGTAACTGATACCCACCCAACCGAACAGTTTCCCTTATACTCATGACTCCGTTGTCTTCGTTCAGATCTTCGTGCACCAGAATTACGGGTCCTTTATACTGCAGTTTTTCCCTAGGAGCTCCAATCCCTTTTGGTTATTGTTTCTCTTTTGTTCGTTGATCTCCGGAGACTGACCTAGATTGCTACTCTCGAGCCCCAGTCTGTGGGGCGCCCCTTGAAAAGTCACAGTTCAGGAAAGCACAGCGAGATCACGTCGGGGTCACCAAATTGTTATAAACGATAACAATTAAAACAATTTTTTGAGGGGTTCAATCAATTTAGGTTGAGAAACAATAAGCAAAAACAGCGCTGGGTGTGCGGAGAACTCAATTAGTTCCACCACACGCACACCTGAGTCCTAAAAGCAGCGTCTTTTATGCCCGGATCTTGACCAATTTCTTCTCACCGGATGTTTGTCCCACTCTTTCCCCATTGGGTCGTTAGGGTACACCTTCTCCTCCTATTGGCTCTCCTTTGGTGCGCTTTCTCAAATCTCAAGGTCTTTGTCTCCTTCCGTGGTTTCGCTTTCCTTATCTCCTTTGGGGGGCTTTTCCAAGCAGCGATTGCCTCAGGGGAAGGGGAAGCCATCACATTGTCTTAAAGGAGAACCACACGTGCCCACTCACCACAACTGCGATACAGGTCCCAGATTTACACAGGGTACAACAATTACACTTATCACAGTACATTCTATTTTTGACATGAATCATGACTGCGTTTATCACAAAGGCAGAGTTTGTACTATTGTTAATACAGGTTGTTGTGTGCATGTGGATCAAAGTGGGAGAATTTCTACCAATTTAGAAGAGATTTGGAAACATACTAAAATTTTGCATGAGATCCAGAAAGATGACACCTCTTATGGATTTCAAGAAGTTTGGAATTAGCTAGCGTCCTGGTTTCCTGATTTACACTTATGGATTAAAATGTTAATTGTAATTATTGTACTCATTATTGTTATATTTGTATGCTTGTACGTTATATTACACTGTATGGTGAAGGGTTGTATTGTTGCAATTAAGAGAAGTTCAGAGAGAGTGAGACTTATTTGATGTATGAATATATACAAACAAGCCCCAAAGGGGGGAATTGTTGCCTAAACTCCCAAATTAACTATATGTTAAACAAGTATGCACAAAGTTTAGGTCAAGCTGACCCACCCTCTGAAGTCATCAAAACTGATGAATGAAAGGGCTTCTAATCAAGGGAGTCAGCCTTGGGAAACAAAGAACAGATGGGGGAAAAGAACACTGTTATCTAAATTATGCAGAAAGAAGACTCCAAGTCAGAAAGTTCTGACTGCAAGAGGAGACAAGCTGATAAGGTTTGCAACCCACAGAAAATTAGATGAAAGTAGGACAAAGGTAATTGCACCAGTGGGAGATCAGAACCTCCAACTCAAATAGCCCCCCCCCTCCCACCCCAGAAAGAGGGCAAATCCCTGCTTGGGGAGCATGCGGAGTTGGTAAAAACTTCAGTAGCCTATCTGAGGATGCACACTAATTTGCATTAGAAGCGAGAAACTTGTAACCAATCCTGTGCATGAATGAAAATTAATATGTAATGTACTATGAATATGCAAGTATTCTACTGTATATAATGTGTAACCCTCAAGTAGCTTGGTGTGCATGTTAGAAGGAAAGATCCCACACACACCCAGCCCTGCAATAAACCAATGTCGGCTTTCTAAGCTATCATTTGGTTTGGAGAGTTTTCCTGGTTACAATTTTTGGTAACAATATGACAACAACTAAATTAGGAAGTGCTGAAATATTAGATAAGCTGTCCTCATACTGGCAATTATAGCCAAAACCTAAGTCACCTTTAACCTTTGGTAAATATTTGGTAAACTCAATGGAATGAACTTCTGTTACTACTCTCTGCAAGTCAGGTTTTTCCATACTATGAATCGTTCTTGTGCCTGTTCACTGAATCTTCCAGGCTTTCCAACATCCTTTTTAAAGCAGTATTATATCATAATAGCTAACTAATGGCATATGCAGATGTAGTGTCACCTTCCTACTCTTTCATTCAAGAACTCTGCAAACACTATATGTAACAGGATTGTGCTGGAGCAGTTCCTCAGTCCTATGCAATGGCCCTTAGATGTTGGCTGGAGTCAGTTTTCCAAGTAAGGTGTTACATCATCCCATGGCTGACATTCTTTCCCTCTGGCCTAGGACATGGCTTATGGTCTGTTGAATAAGTGCACAGTAGAGCTGGAGAGTACAGTTGGTTTCTTCCAAGACCACTTGTCACTTGAACTTTGAAAATGGGATCGAAAACACTTACTGTTTGGTGCAGTAGGATCTAAATTAAATTTACACCTTTCCCTGTAGACTGCCTCCTCTTTGTCTGTAAGATATAATTTACTCTAAGCCTCTCCACATTTCTCCCATTATTTCCCCAGACAGTGGCAATGCTGCATTCAGGCAGCCATCAAGGTTTTAAGAGATTACCAGATCACATTGATTTTTTAAGGCAAATACTTTCCTTTGTCAAGTAAGTGGATATTATGGGAACTCACTTAAAGATGCTGATTTACTAAATGCATCTCTTTTACCTGGAATAACTGTTAAACAAATTAAAACAGTTTTGTGAAATCTAAGGAATTGGTCAGTAAGGTTTCTAAAATCTTTCTGATTTAGTTACAGTACAGTGTAATACAGAATGGTACTGACGTGCGGAATTAGACTCTATAACTCGAAAGTTATAAAGTAGGTATGTTTATTGCGCGCAGATGCACGGGGGGATCGCTCCTCCACAAGCGTGCATGCCCAAAGTGACGAACCATCTCACATTTATACAATAAAACAAATGAATATTCAATTAATGCCTATACATATTCGTTACCTAAACCCGCTTACTCTCGCTTCATATGTTAATTAGCTTATCAGTCCTTTGCCTGGAATGTGGTGGTCTTGCAGGTTTGTAGGTGATTCATGTTCTTGTGACCATCTGATCTTCTCCAGCAAGGAGACTTAGCACTCCCTCCCTCTAGATAGCATTGGAATATCTCTTATCCTTTTCTCATTCTTTTTTAAATAGCCCCTTTGTTAGAGGAAGAAGGGCAGGCGTCTACTCAAAACTGTAGGCATCTCCTCAAAGCTGTGTGCCTATGTGACCAGACATCGCACCCATGACTAGTCACCATACCCACATTCCTGGGCAGACATATACAATCACAATCGATGTCCATTGTCCCCATTTCACACTATTTCTCCATATCAGTACTATCACTTTTGTCACACAAATAGGAAACTACATTCCCATTATCTTCAAGTGATTCCTAAGTTCATTACAGGATCCTTTTTCAGAATGGGTGATGTTTTCAGATCTCACTACAGTTTTCTTCCAGTTTGCTTCAGGGACCTTACCCCTGAACTCAAACACTGCTTTGCTTTCTGTTCCTCTGCATAATTTTCTATCACCAACGCAGACTTCCCCTGCAGTGCTTACTTCTGGAAGTAGGTTTTCTGCAGTGCTCTGCACCTCCTCAACTCTCTAACCTGTTTCAAGAGTCATCCTAGTAAATACTGACAGGCCTTCACTTAATCCTTCTTTTCTCCTCTCCTTCTGCTATTGATTTTTACATCATTTTTCACATTATCAGCCCATCATAGTAAGGCTTTATTTTCTTACATGCCTGTAATATAGTCAGGGACTTAGTCATAGAACATTCAAAAGATGTCATATAAAATAAAAGTAAATTATGCCATGGTACTGCACAATGAACAGCTTTTAAAAGAGCAGGTGCAAAATATAATTCCATAATGAGATATTTAATTGTAGGGAGATTCAGGAACCAATGATTTGACTAAGAGAGACTTTTTCCTAGAGAAAGGCAACTGTACTTGGCATCTTTAGTGAAAAATATGAATTATGTGTGTTAGACCAATACCTAAAGAACAACCATGAGTGGGCCTCACACCATGGGGCCCTGTACTAATCCAATGCCAGCCTCAAAGCATAAATATGCTGAGAGAAGCAGGTTCAGACAGCTGCCCACAACTGTATCTAACTGCAAGGTGGTTTTATATGCTCAAAGGGAATGTTGCCTTGTCAGTAGGCACACCAAATTGAGGGTATTTCCATACCTAACCGTCCAGATATGTGCATGTGTGATAGAGGAAGGAGCACAGACCTAGACAAAGGTTGACACATTCACTGCAGAAACATGGAGGTATTGGCAGAAATGTCTGCCTGGACACAGAAATGCCCCACGAACCATGACTCTGAAGAGCTAGGATGGAAAAGGGGTAAAGGTATACAGTGCTACCAACCACAAAGGACAAGGAAGGAATGGATGCAATCCAGCAAGTGCACTTATCCTAAAAACATAGCATTGTTGCAGAGATCTGTGCAATTTCAGTTTTTCAGATGAGTGAGTTTTCAAATTTTCTAGCTGCTGGTGATGCAGGAAGAAAGACTTCTAGACAAAAGACATCCATTTATATTTTCACAAATCCTTCTCATATCTGAATGATTGAAGTGTTGCAGTTAGAAGCAAAGCAATGTCAGTGCAGGCAGCAAGGAAGAGAGACCTTAACTTCACTTACAGAGGATAAGCAGTCCTTAAATCCCATTTCACCAGTTTAAATGTGAATCAGTAACCAACTTGATTTGCTCTTTAGCATTTGTATTTCAAGCACTTAAGCCAGGGGTCCTCAAACTACGGCCCGTGGGCTGGATACGGCCCCCCAGGGTCCTCTATCTGGCCCCCAGTATTTACAGACACACACACACACACCACCACCACCCCGCGTCGGGGGTTGGGGGGGGAAACCAAGCAGTCGCAGATGACTGCCTGCCACTTCATCCGCGTGCCAGCCCCCTGTTTAAAAAGTTTGAGGACCCCTAGGTTAAGCTAACCTTAACGCAGAAAGGGGGTTATAGCACCATTAGTGTGATAGTAAAATATGTCACTTCCTCAATAAAAATGCTATTTGGTATTATTTTAAGCTACTTTTATAGTTTTACAAGGTGTTGCTTCCTAATGTGGACATTTCACCCCTACTCCCCACATAAAAAAGTCCTCCTACTAATGCTGTTCACCCAGTGGTAGCCTTCAATGGTGGAGGCAGATCTTCCAGCCTCTTATTCATGAATCCGAAATAGATTTTGACAACACAACAAGAAAATACTGTTGCCCTGGGTATGTTAGCTCTCTCAGTGTTGAGCAGGTTATGGAGATGCACCCAGCAGACCCACTGAGTTTTAAAAGAATGATTTTTCAAGTTAAAAATAGAAGATGCTAACACAGCTGTATATCGATCTATTTCCTAAGCATCTTCTCAAAAAGATACAGAGAGAAATTTTGTTTTCAATCCTTGTTTTCAGAGGTAAGTAAATTCAGGTGAATTCAGCTGACTACAAAGAGTCAGGCTAACAATTTTCTAATCATGCTTTCCATAAAGGCAGCTTTTTTAGAAATAGTGATCCACTCTGGAGACTCTGAAGTAGAAGATCAAAACACAATAACCTTGAAGAAAAATAGTAAGAACATGTTTCAGTTTCTGAGGACTCAGTCAATGTTTTACTCTTATTTGTATGGTTTCTTGGGTACATCTTGGGAACAACTGAGCAAATGGCAGGCAGCACAAAAAGTTAATACCTTTACGAAGAGGGTCCCCCGTGGAGAGTCAGCCAAGTCACGACAATCACACCAATATGTGATGTGCGGAATTAGACTCTATAACTCGAAAGTTCTAAAGTAGGCATGTTTATTGCACGCAGATGCACGGGGGATCGCTCCTCCACAAGCATGCATGCCCAAAGTGACGAACCATCTCACATTTATACAATAAAACAAATGAATATTCAATTAATGCCTATACATATTCCTTACCTAAACCCACTTACTCTCGCTTCGTATGTTAATTAGCTTATCAGTCCTTTGCCTGGAATGTGGTGGTCTTGCAGGTTTGTAGGTGATTCATGTCCTTGTGACCATCTGATCTTCTCCAGCAAGAAGACTTAGCACTCCCTTCCTCTAGATAATATTGGAATGTCTCTCATCCTTTTCTCATCCTTTTTATAAATATCCCCTTTGTTAGAGGAAGAAGGGTACGTGTCTCCTCAAAGCTGTGTGCCTATGTGACCATACACTACACCCATGACCAGTCACCATACCCACATTCCTTGAGCAGACCTATACAATCACAATCGATGTCCATTGTCCCCATTTCACACTATTTCTCCATATCATATGGCTACATGCCGTGCTCACTTTATTAAACAAACAGGTCATATTTATAACTTAAACCGACCGCTCACACGACTTTACACACAGGTGATTGGATAAAAGTTTCTGGTCACGCGGGCGGGCGTCCGTGTCACTGATTGGTGAGCATGCTGCAGGCACCTTATCAGAGTGTGCCAATAAGAGTGTGTTGATTTCACGGTTCCCAGGACTTGCTCTGCACCTGGCTTCTTGTTTGTGCATAGCTTGTTTTCTTTCTCACCCTGCTTGTTCCCAGGACAATTTAAAACTGCTCTGCAGCTTCAACTAACAGGCCTGGGTTTGATATGGACAATAGTAACATATGTCCTTGGTCCTTTAAAAATCCCTCTACATATCCCCCTTTTTCTTCTTGGACAACCCATGTCTGTTTCACAATGACATACGGAATTAAACAACAATAGATGTTAAACCTTTCTGCAAATTAATAAGGAGCCATATATGATTTATTTAAAGAACAGTGTGCTCATGTTTATCTGAGGAGACCCTTATTGTTAACTTGATGCACTAAATACTCAAATGGGTGACATAGGGAGTGTGCTAATCGTCCAGGAACAAGATATGTTAATATTGTTAACTTGAAGATATACTAAATCTTTGAATGGGAATGGGCTAATCGTCCAGGTGCAAGATATGTTAATGAGTTCCCAGAAAGTTAATGAATAAACGAGTGACTTGTATTAAAGAGGGGGCTGAAAGGCTCTCTTGGTGTGCATGACTTTGGAGGAGCGATCCCCCAGGCCCCCAGCGCTGCCAAATAAAGGTAACCTCCGCTCACTCGAATATTGGTGACTGGATCTTCAAATCACAAACAAGAAAATAAAAAGCCAAAAATTAAAAACATTACAACAATGATTATAACAAAGAGTATTCCTTCCATCAATAACGTCTTTAACCAACCTGTTATCCCAAATCCTCTCAACCATTCATCTAAGGGATTATCATCAGCAAGAATATGCTTCATGTTTCTCTGCAGTTGTGACAACTTCTTGTGGATAGGTATGGAATGATCAGAAAGGTTCACACAACACATCCCTTCAAAATCCTCACAACCGTGTCTATGTGCTAATAACAAAAAATCTATTGCAGCTCTATTTTGTAATGTAGCATGCCTAACACTATCTACATCAAGCAATAACAAACTTAAAATCTGTGATGTAAGATTAAATTGTGTCTCTCCCCAACACATTAACCTTTGTATATTCTTAGCATTTAATGCTGCCATTTGGACTCATACATGTACCATTCTGATTGGAAGTCAGATTCACTGCTTTAACATTCCAAAAACCATCAAAATTTGTTTCATTCTCTTGCAGGGGAATACCAATTAAACAAGTTCTAAAAGGGTTGTCTGCCTGTTGGAGACATAAACAAAAGTCTGTTACTCCCGTGAAATTTGCCCATATCACCCATATATTTGTCCTAGGCAAGGTGTCAAAAATACTTTGGCCAATGGGTAAAAAATTCAAGACTGTAAACGAAGTCCACAGCTCAAACATGTTTACTCCTACACCTTTACAGTTAGCAATCTGATGCGACTGTTTTGTTTGTTGGTTTGGGTTTTTTTAATGAAAAAAAAAGATGGTGGCATATTTAAAGATTTATTTATATTTAGATTTGAGTGCTCTTTTATTTTTAACCTTTTCAGCAAATGAGTGTTCATTTGTCATTTGAACGACAAAACAAAGCTAACACAGGTCTTTGTTTGCATGGGATCTTTAAGGTAAAATACTTCAGCTTCTCTACTCACTATATAATGATGCCAAAATGGCACAGAGTTACTGCTCAGAGACGAATTTTGTCTTTAAGCAGCAAAGGTATTTATTTCGTGCAACGTTGGGGAGCTAGCCGATTCGCACTGGACAAACTAGCTCCAAAGTTTTCAGTGAAAATTTAGGTATTTTATGTGGATAACTGGCTAGCTGAAAAAGGTCACATAGACATAGTCCAGCTGGCTGGACAAAAATGCACATCGCACTCAGCTTATCTGAAGTAAAGCAAAAATACACTGTCCTTGGCCGTCTTTGTTACACAATAACAGGAAGATTGCGGTCGGTAAAGAATGTTGCAGGAGGGAACAGGTAACTACAGAAGAGAAACTAGGGGCGGGCTTGATATTTAGGCAACTAACCAATAATGAGCTTAACTTTTGTAATATGTATGAGCTAATTATAACAAGGCATAAAAGATGACTGTAAGATACAATAAATGAAGTCTGCTGATCACTCATATTGAGTGACTGTGTCTTCCCTCCGTCGCGACAATTTTATACGGTTTTTGTGAGAGGTTGCACATCTTTACATACATACTCATTTGATTTTGACACCTAATCATTCCATTCAGGATAGGTGGGATCTAGGTGGAGTAGACTTTTCAATTTACTTTGTTCAATGATTTCCTGACTTGATGGTCTCCTTATCTCCTTCAGGTGCCCACCTTATCTTTTCTAATTATTCAGAGTACATTCCTTTCTCAACACAAACAGAGCATCACCCAGAGCATTGTACCAAACTCATCCTGACTAATCTTTTTTTTTAAGACCTTGTTCTGTTTCAATAATAGCATGACAGATCCAGAGAGAGAGAAGCTCCTTTGACATGTGCAAGGCTTTGTATGCATGAGTCATACAGGGCAGTGAGCATCACTGTTAAAAATCAGGTTAGAAACACAAGCTTTAAAAATATATAATGGTAAACTATAGCTTGTATTACAGAAGACATTCAAGGAACAGCATCTTTAAAAACTCACTAGTTAAAAAAAAAAAACAACTTGAGGGGGAAAAAAAGGAAAAAAACCTGATGGCTTTTGTGGAACCCCTTTCATCACATAGACATTTCCCATGGATGAGTCATGCCAGTTTCAGCTCCCACATACTAAATCCCACTCTGTGCGGTGTTTGCTTATTACTTTGCATGAATAAGCCCCTCACCAATATTGCTGGCTAAATATACCTTCCTAACTAGCTGGTTTGTTTTCATGTGGCCACACAACAAACTGTCCTAGCATGACCGAGGGAAAAACACAGAGGTGGAAATGAACAAATGCAGGAGCTCCTGAACATATCTCTAAAGAACTCTGCTAGTGAGATGCATATTCATAGAAAGGTAACACAAGGCAATCACCTTTGCCTTGGAACAGGAGGGAACTTGAGTGCTTAATTCAAAGTTTAGAATTGTTGTTACAAAAATCTCAGAATGAAGAACTTATTGACACCAATGTGATGCAGATAAGCAGACACTTCTTTATTGATGGCCGGGTGCATGAGTGAGTCCTATCACAATCAACGCACACCAAGCTTCAAAATCATACACCATATATAGAACTTGTTCATACATATTCATTAAGTATTCATGCATAAACATAATATTTCTCGAAAATCATTAACATACTCTCCTCCCATATCCGATTCTGCACAGTAAAGATTAGAAAGATCTAGAAATGGGTCTGGGGTACTATTTGGGTAGGTGGTCCATGAGTCGGTGGTCGCGATCTCCCCCTGCCAGAATTACCTTTTACTTAAGGTAACTGTTTCTTGGCAGGTATCTACGGGTTGTTCCAGTCTACTCTCCCCAGTTCCCGTTAATTCTACATTCTGACATCTCAATGCATTCTCCTAGTCTACACGTAAAAACTGTCTCCAATCATCTTGAATCTTAAGTCTGTTATCTAAGTTCTAATCATTTCTACTAGGTGATTCTGACCTATTCTTTCGTCCTTGGTACAGGGCTGTACAAAGGATTTCATAGTAGCTGTCGGTTGCTATGCAAACTCAAACTCCACTAAAATATTTCTTATAACTCTATATTCCTAATGAAATATGGTTAATAAATTCTAACTAATATCAGATATGTAAAATTTTTACAGTCAGGTTCACTGAAACAGCATGGCAGAAGACAAGTCCTTCTGTAGTTGAGGTCCCAGAGCATGCAAGTGTTCAGAGACTCAGTTGAACAAGACAGAGATTGCTCTTGCAGGACGTTTTAATGCTGGTAAATTCACCAAACTGTACCAAGCCCAAACAGTAGCTCTGCCAACTTCTGTTTCTGGGCACTGAATCAGGTCTGTTTTTCTCAAATTGGGAGGTTGCAACAGGGTTCAGGCAAATTGTAAAGCGGCAAAGGTCAGCAGCAACTCATCTCCTGATAATTATCTACTACGCTACAAGCAAATCCATCAATTCAGGAATGGATGTGAATAATGGGTCATATACGATTTATTTAAAGAACAATGTGCTCATGTTTGTCTGAGGAGACCCTTATTGTTAACTTGAGGATGTACTAAATCCTTAAATGGGTGACATAGGGAGTGTGCTAATTGTCCAGGCACAAGGTATGTTAATGAGTTCCCGGAAAGTTAATGAATAGACACGGGTGACTTGTATAAAGAGGGTGCTGAAAGGTTCCCTAGGTGTGCATGACTTTGGTGGAGCGATCTCCCATGCACCCAGCGATGCCGAATAAAGATAACCTCTGCTCGCTTGTATATTGGTAAAGTGATTCTTTAAATCAGATGCAAACTTTCGCAAAATGGAACTAGAACCTGTTGCCGCTCCATCCTGAAGGAAGGCAGCTACCACTTAGGGGGCTGCACTGAGATAAGAGGGCTGTATTTCTGAAAGGTCTGGGAAGTGCTGTGTCAGTTAAAAACATCTGTTGTATGTGTTTCCATGAAATTGCCTCTCTTGCATTTGTTGATAAATAATGTCTGCTCCTGGAAAATACTGTTGTTAAGTGGAGCTCAATCTCACAGAATAAATACTGCTTGTATAAACCATGAATGATGATATATAATAGTATAATTCTCCTGAAATCAGTCATTACTACAGTTAAACTGTTAGCCTATTAACTATCCTCAGCATTGCCTTAGAGCTCAACTGCTGGCTAAAACTGGTTTTCATGTGGTTTATACTTACATAAGGACAAGAGAGGGTCTAAATTAAGCTATGGAGTGTTTGTTACCAGGCAGATAAAAAAGCAACCATTTAAGTTCTCCATAACATTTGCTTCCCATTTAAAGACCCTATTTGTGATGTTCTCAGAGTACATATAAAGTCAATAACTTTGCAAACAAGTATCTTCCACAAGTCCTACAAAAATAGAAATAAAACCACTTCCTATTTATTTCTTTTTTGAAGCTCCAAACAGATTTAACTAAAATAAGCAAAAAAGTTGGTCTCTACTTAACATCTCCATTATATAAACAACTAAGAATAGAAACTGAAGCTGTAACAGAACAAGATGAACATTTAATGTTCTTACAGTTAACTGAATCCCTTCAAACTATTTGCTCAGAAGCCCAGCATTCTCTAATATTTCTTGAAACCCAAATTCATTATTTATGCTTTCTGGTGAAAAATTAGACACAGTCATCATTACTGTTTTTATTACAAAATGTACATAAATTAAAAAATTGTAAATCTGAGTGTAAAATTTCATTTAAAAATGCAGTCTAGCTGACATTCCTCTATGAGCTGGTGTCAGATTATGGCTAAGGAAATGGATGAAGAAGATGGAGAATATTCATAATTTGTTATTGATGCTTTTCCTTCATATTTTGGAGGTGATTCAGATGAGAGATACAGCATTAGTAAAATATCTGAAGGTAAGCTCCTTCCAGAAATTGTATATATGATTTCATAATCTCTAACAGCAATCATTCTTTCATCATCTGCAAGCTGTGCTCTATAAAACACAAACCTACGTATTAGAATAATTCATTTATCTATAGTGAGTGAAATTCCATACACTCCCTGAAAATGCTCGAAGCAAAGAACTTGCATAAGCATTAGGATTTCATACTATGGGCTACATTATAACTCTCATGAAATTTCTATTACTTCAGAAGGGAAGGGCAAACAAGTTCCCTTCTAACCTTTCACATCACCAGTCATAGCCTGGCATATGGGTATTAGCTGCTTCTGACAGGACTATCTCACAATCTTATTAAATATTCTGATCCTTTGCTCCTAATGTATCTTCCTTTTTCTAGTCTTTCACATCCATATTCTCCCCTTCTCTTATGAAAGACAGTTACTAGACTTAGAATTGCATTGCTAAAATCACAGTCCTTAGCAGTTTGAGATCTTACATGAAAGGCAACTTGAAATTCATATTCCCTTCCAGCTCTGGGATCTTCAACCATGGCACTATGTTAGGAGGAACAAGGCCACTGCTGCTTCTCCAAGAAAGAACTAGGGAACCAACTTGCAGCACTCAAGATGCCATAGCTGCTATCAAGTGCTGAGCCATGGGAATATGATCAAGTGAGACTCCTGGAGGTGGTATCAGCTCACAAGATCTGTGAGCTGCCTGGGGAGCAGGAAAGGGTGATAGCTGGAGAACCCCCACCGCAGAACACCAAAGCAGGAGGACCAAGGTTTCTGCATCCAAGGTCAATGTGTTTTGTCCATTCCACTTCTAACCCACTAGAAATTCCCCCCAAAAGCTGGGCTGAAAACTGCCTCTTTGGGTACATGTGCTCATAGGACAGAGAAGTCCAGACAGGCAATCAACAGTGATTGAGTTAATGAGGTCACACACAAAGTTCTGAGCACCAGAATTGGTTGTTTGTGGATTGAGGCAGGGGATTTTATAGAACAGATGAAAGAAGGAGGGGCTACCTGGTATGGGCACCAGCAGGGAGACCCCACAGGAAGTCTGAGGAATTAGCTTTTTGGCCACCCCACCACCTTTGTTTTCCCTTTTTCAGTGCAGAATGTACTGCTTGCATTCTTTCACAGCCTTTGATAATGCATTTTACCAAGCACGGGACACATCTGAATTCAGGGCCTGAAATTATAGAGAAGAGAAAACGTGTGGCCCTCAGTTTTTTGTACCATCTGTGTGCAGAAGTACAATTCAAGAGGCACTCTGTCTCCCAGCTGTTTGTAAGGCTACAACAGAATACAGCTTTCATGTATGATCCCTTATTTCCCCAGTGATCTACACCAGCCTGGTCTTCTAAATGTATTTAATCTGAAATGTTTTTTGAGGGTTCCCTTGGACCATACTTGAATTGGCTATCTCAGTGTCCTGGTTTCAACTGGGATAGAGTTAATTTTCTTCTTAGCAGCTGGTGCAGTGCTGGGTTTTGGATTTGGTGTGAGAACAATGTTGATAGCACACTGATGGTTTTGGTTGTTGCTGGGTGATGTTTATACTAAGTCAAGGACTTTTCAGTTTCTTGAGCTTTGCCAGCCAGAGGGCTGGAGGGACACAGGAAACTGGGAGGGGACACAGCCAGGTCAGCTGACTGGAACTAGCCGAAGGGATATTCCATACCATGGGACATCATGCTGAGTATATAAACTGGGGGGAGTTGGCTGGGGCCTGTTGATCACTGCTCAGGGACTGGCTGGACATCGGTCAGTGGGTGGTGAGCAGTTATATTGTACATCACTTCTTTTTATCCCTTCCATTTGGATTTTATTCCTCTCCCCTTCTCCCTCCTTTTCATTATAATTGTTATTATTATTGATTTGTTTTTCTTCCTCCTATTTTATTTTAATTATGTAATTGTTCGTATCTCAACCCTCAAGTTTTACATTCCTTTACAATTTTCCTCCCCTTCCCTCAGGGGTGGGATGGGTGATGGGGGAAGTGAGCAACTGGCTGCGTGGTACTTAGTTTCTGGTTGGGGTTAAACCATGACATTAAGGGACACCAGAGATCCAGCTTCACACCCAGGGCAAGTCATTCCTCCACACATAATCCATTTGCTTTATACATACATCTGGGATATACATGCCAGAAGGGAGCACAGTGCACACTGGAGTTGCAGCACAGACAGACTCACTGTGGTGCCTAACTCCAGGACCAGCAGCAGCTAGTAAGAAACACCTTCCAGATGTGGACACCTTGACCCAGCCCAATAGGAAGACAGAGACTTTATGTAATTTCCTTCTTTTGGCAGCAGGAGTTTATTTTCTCTCCTGCTTGTTCTGGGTGTCCTGCGATTGTAGTACTATAACTCTGAGATCTGATATATTTCACTTGCAATCTGAGAACAGGCAAAGACTTTTATACTTAATAAAACACAGTGTTTCTTCATACAACAATTTGCACCTGGACATGAGAACTACTGCCCTCTAGAAAGGACTTTTGCTTGATCAACCCTGACATCCTCTCATCCCCACATCTACCCTGAACTGGCAGATCTGTAGGGAACTGAATAATCAGATTTCCATCAGCTTTGTACAAAGACTACACTCTCTGGAACAATTTCAGTGGAAAACCAGCAGACTGAATGAAATATGTTTTTAGTCAGAGTTTACTAAGCATTGCATCCCTTAGCACAAATCATCAACCTCAAGCTGGACCTCAGTCAGTGAGAACCAGTGTCTTCTTCCCTAGGTGATATGTACAAGATAATTTTTTGTTTGAGAGCCAGCCTCTAGAACATTTTCCAACTTAGTATAGGCAATAGAAAAGACCCACTGGTGCAATAGAGCTCTGTACCATAAGGGAAAGACGAAATAACAATGAAACCCCAAGCAATGAATATCAAAGATATGCCCTTATACCTCTTGCATCATGGTTTAGCAAGAACAACCAAGCAAAGCGAGCTTTAGCTTGCCTCCCCGAAACCCAAGTGAGCTACTTGCAAGCAGCTGCCCCCAAGCGAACCCGTCTCTGTTGCAAAAGAGTGGGACGACTTGTTAGTAGAGGTGAAAAGCCAATCGAGCTGGGTGATAGCTGGTTACCTGTGAAACGAATTTAAGTTCGCCCTTAATTCTCCTTCAAGGACTCACAACAACCCACATGAAGTGAGTTAAGAGTAATTTAAAGGAGGTACAGCTCCTTTAACAAAGGATACAACCTTCATTAGTGGATAATTCAATTTCCCCTACAATATTGTAGGCCTTCAAGCAGCCACCAACAAAGAATGCGTCAAAGCTCCGTGCAAAAAAATCTAAACCCAACACAATTCCCTTTCAGCCTAGCAGGTTAATCTACCAACAACAGAAGAATTAATGCTAAAATGAGTAACTAGGTAGCCCACTCCCTCTCAAGCACAAACTTACCATTAAATATTATTAAGAGATAAACTAATGTCCCAACTCCAACAAGACTAAACATTCCAATATACCCTCTTAAGCCAACCCAGGTGCACCCACTAGAAAGATTTAAATCTGTAAAAGGAACTTAGCAGGCACAAGGCCCGACTGTTTACCAAAAACATAGCCTTCAGCCTAACAAGTATTGAAGGTGATGCCTGCCTAGTGACACCATGTTCAACGGCCGTGGTATCCTAACCGTGCAAAGGTAGCGCAATCAATTGTCCCATAAATCGAGACTTGTATGAATGGCTAAACGAGGTCTTAACTGTCTCTTACAGATAATCAGTGAAATTGACCTTCTTGTGCAAAAGCAGGAATAAACCCATAAGACGAGAAGACCCTGTGGAACTTAAAAAACAGTAGCCACTGCACACTAAATCCAAGCCTACTAGGCACACCACATCCACAACGCTGGCCTATAATTTTTTGGTTGGGGCAACCTTGGAGTAAAAAGCACCCTCCAAAAATAAGACCACCCCTCTTAACCAAGAACCACCCATCCACATGCAAACAGCAACCAGACCCAATATAAGTGAACAATGGACCAAACTACCCCAGGGATAACAGCACAATCTCTCCCAAGAGCCCCCATTGACAGAGAGGTTTATAACCTCGATGTTGGATCAGGACATCCTAATGGTGCAGCCGCTATTAAGGGTTCGTTTGCTCAACAATTAACAGTCCTACGTGATCTGAGTTCAGACCGGAGCAATCCAGGTCGGTTTCTATCTATGATGGACCCTCCCCAGTACGAAAGGACCGGGAAAGTGAGGCCAATGCTTCAAGTACGCCTCTCCCCTCAAGCAATGACCTCAACTAAATTGCCTAAGTAGCCACCCACCTTTAACCCCTAAAAAAGGGTCGCTAGCATAGCAGAGCCTGGCAAATGCAAAAGGCTTAAGCCCTTTAATCAGAGGTTCAAATCCTCTCCCTAGCTTTCCCCGCCCAACCATGACTCAACCTCTACTCCCAGTCTACCTCACCATATTCTTAGCCTATGCTCTTCCAATCCTAATTGCCATAGCCTTCCTAACACTAGTGGAACAAAAGGTTCTAAGCTACATACAAGCCCGTAAAGGTCCAAACATTGTAGGCCCCTTCGGACTTCTACAGCCCGTAGCAGATGGAATAAAATTATTCACCAAAGAACCCATACGACCATCTACTTCTTCCCCACTACTCTTCACCCTGACCCCAGTATTAGCCCTTCTTCTTGCAATCTCTATTTGAATCCCCCTTCCCCTACCCTCCTCCCTTACAGATTTAAACCTAGGCCTACTATTCCTCCTAGCCATATCTAGCCTAGCAGTATATTCAATCCTATGATCGGGCTGAACCTCAAACTTAAAATATGCCCTAATTGGCGCACTATGAGCAGTTGCACAAACCATCTCATATGAAGTAACACTAGCCATCATCCTCCTCTTTTAATCGTACTAAGTGGGAATTACACGCTTAACACCCTTGCCACCACCCAAGAGCCACTATACTTAATCTTCTCCACCTGACCCCTTACAATAATATGGTACATCTCCACTCTTGCTGAAACTAACCGCGCCCCATTTGACCATGCAGAAGGATAATCCGAATTAATATCAGGCTTCAATGTAGAACACGCCGCAGGTCCATTTGCCTTATTTTTCCTAGCTGAATACGCAAACATTATACTAATAAATACACTTACTGCCATCTTATTCATTAACCCTAGCTCCCTCAACCCATCCTCAGAGCTATTCCCAATAATCCTCGCCACAAAGACCCTACTACTCTCCTCAGGCTTCCTATGAGTTCGTGCCTCATATCCACGATTTTGCTACGAACAACTTATACACCTTCTCTGAAAAAACTTCCTACCACTAACACTAGCACTATGTCTTTGACACACCAGCATACCAATCTGCTACGCAGGCCTCCCTCCTGCCTAAAAACACACCCAAACATAAGGAAATGTGCCTGAACACCCAAGGGTCACTATGATAAAGTGAACATAGAAGTGCACCAACTCTGTCATTTCCTGAAAATTTTAGGAAAGTAGGAATCGAACCTACACAAAAGAGATCAAAACCTTTCATACTCCCTTTATATTACTTCCTAGTAGGGTCAGCTAAGCAAAAGCTATTGGGCCCATACCCTAAAAATGATGGTTTAACCCCTTCTCCTACTAAATGAGGCCCCTCACAAAACTAATCTCCTCCTTAAGTCTCCTACTAGGGACAACCATCACAATCTCAAGCAACCATTGAGTAATAGCCTGAACCAGACTAGAAATCAATACCCTCACCATAATCTCCTTCATCTCAAAATCACACCACCCTCGAGCCATTGAGGCTACAATCAAATATTTCCTAGTCCAAGCAACCGCCTCCACACTAGTCCTTTTTTCAAGCACAATCAATGCATAATTCACTGGACAGTGAGACATCACTCAACTAACCCACCCAGTAGCTTGTCTACTACTAACAACAGCAATCACAATAAAACTAGGCCTAGTACCCTTCCACTTCTGATTCCCAGAAGTCCTACAAGGCTCACCCATAACCACCGCCCTACTCCTCTCTACAGCAATAAAACTCCCCCCCATCACCATTCTCTTCCTAACTGCTCCCTCATTAAACCCAACCTTATTAACAACCATAGCTATCGCATCTGCTGCTGTTGGAGGATGAATAGGACTCAATCAAACGCAAGTCCGAAAAATCCTAGCCTCATCAATTGCTCACTTAGGCTGAATAACCACCATTCTCATATATAACCCCAAACTAACAATAATGACCTTCTACCTTTACTCCCTAATAACTACTACCATCTTTTTCACCTTCAACACAACCAATTCATCAAAACTATCCACAATAATAACCTCTTGAACAAAAATACCAACACTAAACGCATCCCTAATGCTAGCATTATTATCCTTAGATGGCTTACCTCCACTAACTTGTTTCTTACCTAAATGACTTATTATCCAGGAACTAACTAAACAAGAAATATCCACTACAGCTGTAATCATCGCTATACTCTCTCTACTGGGCCTATTCTTCTATCTACACCTCACATACTGTTCTACAATTACACTCCCACCAAACACTATAAACTACATAAAACAATGGTATACTAACAAACCCACAAGCACACCAATTGCCACCCTAACTTCCCTATCAACCCTCCTTCTCCCCCTATCCCCCATAATTTCAACCATAGCCTAGAAACTTAGGATAACCAACTTTAAACCGAAGGCCTTCAAAGCCATAAATAAGAGTTAAACTCTCTTAGTTTTTGCCCATGCTACTAAGACCAGCAGGACATAAACCTGCACCCTCTGAATGCAACCCAGATGCTCTAATTAAGCTAGGGCCTTCTCCAAAAACCTAGACAGATGGGCCTCAATCCCATAAACTCCTGATTAACAGCTAGGCGCTTAAACCAACAAGCTTCTGTCTACCAGACTCCTGTACACATTATAGTGTACATCAATGAGCTTGCAACTCAACATGAACTTCACCACAGAGCCAATAAGAAGAGGTATCAAACCTCTGTAAAAAGGACTACAGCCTAACACCTAAACACTCAGCCATCTTACTTGTGACGTTCATCAACCGATGATTATTCTCAGCAAACCATAAAGACATTGGCACCCTGTACCTTCTCATTTGCACAGAACTTGGCCAGCCGGGAACTCTCCTAGGAGATGACCAAATCTACAACGTAATCGTCACCGCCCATGCCTTCTTAATAATTTTCTTTATAGTTATACCTATCATGATTGGTGGATTCGGAAACTGACTAGTTCCCCTTATAATCAGGGCCCCAGACATAGCATTCCCCCACATAAACAACATAAGCTTCTGACTACTGCCCCCATCCTTCCTCCTACTACTAGCCTCCTCCACAGTAGAAGCCGGAGCTGGCACAGGATGGACCGTGTACCCCCCTTTAGCAGGCAACCTAGCACATGCTGGCGCCTCAGTAGACCTGGCCATCTTCTCCCTCCACTTGGCAGGTGTATCCTCTATCTTAGGGGCCATCAACTTTATCACAACAGCCATTAACATAAAACCTCCAGCCCTGTCACAATACCAAACTCCCCTATTCGTATGATCCGTCCTTATCACCGCCGTCCTCCTTCTACTTTCACTCCCAGTTCTTGCCGCTGGCATTACCATGCTACTAACCGACTGAAACCTAAATACCACACTCTTCGACCCTGCTGGAGGAGGAGATCCCATTCTCTACCAACACCTCTTCTGATTCTTTGGCCACCCAGAAGTTTACATCCTAATCCTCCCCGGCTTTGGAATCATCTTGCATGTAGTAGCATATTATGCGGGTAAAAAGGAACTGTTCAGTTACATAGGAATAGTCTGAGCCATGCTCTCAATTGGATTCCTAGGCTTCATCGTATGAGCCCATCACATATTCACAGTAGGAATAGACATAGACACCCGAGCATACTTCACCTCCGCCACCATAATCATTGCCATCCCAACTGGCACCAAAGTCTTCAGCTGATTAGCCACACTACACAGAGGCACCATCAAGTGAAACCCACCAATACTATGAGCCCTAGGCTTTATTTTCCTCTTCACAATTGGAGGCCTAACAGTAATCGTACTAGCAAACTGTTCACTAGACATTGCCCTACACGACACATACTACATAGTTGCCCACTTCCACTACGTCCTCTCAATAGGAGCCGTATATGCCATCCTAGCTGGATTTACCCCTTGATTCCCCCTGTTCACCGGGTACACTCTACACCCCACATGAGCAAAAGCCCACTTCGGAGTCATATTCACAGGTGTAAACCTAACATTCTTCCCCCAACACTTCTTAGGTTTAGCTGGCGTGCCACAACGCTACTCAGATTACCCTGATGCTTACACCCTATGAAACATCTTATACTCTATCGGCTCTCTAATCTCAATAACAGCCGTAATCATACTAATATTCATTATTTGAGAGGCATTTGCAGCAAAACGAAAAGTCCTACAACCAGAACTAACCACCACTAACATCAAGTGAATCCACAGCTGCCCAGCCCCCTACCACACTTTCAAAGAACCAACCTTTGTCCAAGTACAAGAAAGGAAGGAGTCGAACCCTCACACGCTGGTTTCAAGCTAACTGCGTCAAACCACTTATGCTTCTTTCTTATGGGATGTTAGTAAACCCATTACGCAGCTTTTTCAAAGCTAAATCACAGGTGAAACCCCTGTACACCCCTCCACCATGGCCAACCAATCCCAATTCAGATTCCAAGGCGCCTCCTCACCAATTATAGAAGAACTTGTAGAATTTCACGACCACGCCCTAATGGTCGCACTCACAATCTGCAGCCTAGTCCTCTATCTATTAGCACTCATATTAGCAGAAAAATTATCTTCCAACACTGTAGACACACAAGAAGTAGAACTCATCTGAACAATCCTACCTGCTATTGTCCTCATCCTACTTGCCCTACCATCCCTACAAATCCTCTACATAATAGATGAAATTGATGAACCTGACCTGACCCTAAAAGCCATCGGACACCAATGATATTGAGCCTATGAATACACAGACTTCAAAGACCTAACATTTGACTCTTACATAATCCCAACAACAGAACTCCCACCAGGACACTTTCGACTACTAGAAGTCGACCATCGCGTTGTATTCCCCATAGAATCCCCTATCCTCATCATCATCACTGCCAACGACGTACTCCATTCATGAGCTGTCCCATCCCTAGGAGTAAAAACTGACGCAATCCCAGGACAACTTAACCAAACATCCTTCATCACAACCCGACCAGGTATCTTCTATGGCCAGTGCTCAGAAATCTGCAGAGCTAACCACAGCTACATACCAATCGTAGTAGAATCTATTCCCCTAACCCATTTCGAGCACTGATCTTCACTCCTATCATCCTAATCATTAAGAAGCTATGCATCAGCACTAGCCTTTTAAGCTAGAGAAAGAGGAAGGCCCACTCCTCCTTAATGATATGCCCCAACTCAACCCAAACCCATGACTCTTAACAATGCTAACTACCTGAATAATCTTCTCACTAATCATCCAACCTAAACTCCTACCATTTACCCCCACCAACCATCCCCTCAACAAAACCAAAACCCTTGACAAATCTACCCCTTGATCCTGACCATGAACCTAAGCTTTTTTGATCAATTCTCAAGCCCCTACCTCATAGGCATACCACTAGCCCTTCTCTCTATACTCTTCCCCACCCTTCTATTCCCCTCTCATAACACCTGATGAGTCAACAACCTCTTCTCTACCCTTCAATCATGACTCATTCACCTAATCACAAAACAAGTAACAATACCTCTAAACAAAAAAGGCCATAAATGAGCACTAATCCTCACATCCCTAATAATGCTACTTCTTACAGTCAACCTACTAGGCCTACTACCATACACATTCACCCCTACCACCCAACTATCCACAAACATAGCACTAGCCTTCCCACTCTGACTTGCTACTCTCCTCACAAGACTAAGAAATCAACCCACAATCTCCCTAGGACATCTACTGCCCGAAGGCACCCCCACTCCACTAATCCCTGCTCTAATTATAATCAAAACTACAAGCCTACTCATCTGCCCACTAGCCCTTGGAGTCCGCCTCACAGCAAACCTCACAGCAGGACATCTACTTATCCAACTCATCTCTACAGCCACCACCACTCTACTCCCCATCATGCCAACAATCTCCATCTTAACTGCACTAATCCTACTACTACTCACCATATTAGAAGTAGCAATAGCCATAATCCAAGCATACATCTTTGTCCTCCTACTAAGCCTATACTTACAAGAAAACATCTAATGGCCCACCAAGCACACTCCTTTCACATAGTAGATCCTAGCCCATGACCAATCTCCAGAGCTGCCGCCGCTCTCCTCACCACCTCAGGACTAGCCATATGATTCCATTACAATTCCTTCCAACTCCTAGCCCTAGGACTACTCTCCATAATCCTCTTCATACTACAATGATGATGAGACATCATTCAAGAAAGCACATTCCAAGGCCACCACACACTCACAGTACAAAAAGGTCTATGATACGGAATAATCCTATTCATCACATCAGAAGTATTCTTCTTCTTAGGCTTCTTCTGAGCCTTCTTCCACTCCAGCCTTGCCCCTACACCAGAACTAGGAGGACAATGACCCCCAACAGTAATCAAACCCATAAACCCCATAGAAGTACCCCTACTTAACACAGCCATTCTCTTAGCAACCGGATTTACCATCACATGAGCCCACCACAGTATCACTGAAGGAAACCGCAAACAAGCAATTCAAGCCCTCAGCCTAACCGTTCTCCTAGGAGCCTACTTCACAGCCCTCCAAGCCATAGAATACTATGAAGCCCCATTCTCAATCACCAACAGCGTATACGGCTCAACCTTCTTCATTGCCACAGGATTCCACGGCCTCCAAGTAATCATCGGATCCTCCTTCCTCTCACTCTAAACTTTTGACTCGCTCAAATAACCCCAGAAAAATTATCCCCATATGAATGCAGATTTGACCCCCTAGGGTCAGCTCGACTACCATTCTCCATCCAATTCTTCCTCAGTAGCAATCCTATTCCTTCTATTCAACCTAGAAATCGCATTCCTCCTTCCCCTACCATGAGCCACCCAATTACGGTCCCTTACTACTACCTTAACCTGAGCCCTCTTAATCATTATTTTACTTATACTAGGACTAATCTACGAGTGACTACAAGGCTGCCTTCTAGAAGTGGATGGGCAGCCACTGAAGAGAGAGCAGCCAAGGAAGAGAGAGGGGGAAGAAGCAAGAGAAGAGAGAGAGAGTGCCCTGGATGAGGAGAGATTAGGAGAAGGCAGCAGAGGGACTGGCATGAAGAGTATGTTGGTATGTGATGGTAAAAGATCTTGTTGCAGCCGGCTAGTTTGGAGAGTGCTGCGACACATTGCAACCTCCCTTTTAAGCTCTCTGGAGCCTCCTGCTCTTCTTCCACAGTATCAAGGTATCCTTTTATCTTGACATACTGCCACATAAAGAACAGGGTAGATCAGCAAGGCAGGTCTCACTTCCTTAAGACAGTGAGATAAGGGAGAACAGGACACTCCCTGTGTCACAGGGCCTGTGGATAGGTGTCACAAAGGGTCCACTGCATTGGTTCTGCACTACAGAAGCTTCCTAAAATCTGACAGTGTGGTTATCATGCCAATGGAGTACTGATATCATAAGACAATATGTCACAGTTGGTGACAAGGGGTCAGCAAAATAAGGAGGTGGTGGAGGTGGGAATGCCATTACAGCATCACCTAGGAAAAAAACCCACCAGTTACTACCTCTGAAGAACTGAGTATCACTGTTTATTCTAACTGTATCCTAGAATATTTATTGTCTTTGGAATTATAGTATTTGTACTTGTCTACCTTTTAAGATAAAATGCAATGATTCCACGTACAGAACTGTTATATTCTGGGCTGCAAGAGTACATTGGAGAAACATTCAAACCCAAAATTACCCCAAATAAAGATGTGGCATATTCATAAATGGAATATTAGAAAATACATCAAGGCGGGGGTGGTGGTATAACATTCCATCTAGCTAAGAGACACAAACTTCACTGTTGACTGTCTTCAGAAACTGGAAGCGCAAAGCACAGTTACTGTTGGCTCACTTTAAGGGTAAGCAAGTATTTACTTTTCCTCACATATTTAAAATAGGTTTTTTTTAAGTTTGTCTGCGTCTATTTCAGTGCTAGAACAAAAGTATTCAAGTCATTAATGGTTCTGATTACCAATTCATGTTGATTTTGAGTGTCTTGATAGTTTCCCTACCAAATTACTCACAGCTAAAGACACACCACTAACATTAGCACCACAAAACTATTGATACACAATTCACTATTAAATGTACTATGTAGCATATCTGCCAATTTAAATTTTGTGCTTGAGGAGGGTTTGGGTTTTTTTTAATGAAAGTTCATATCAGTCACTGGGCTTGCATAATTTATATTAACATTCACTGCTGCCTGGCACTTTTTTTCCTTTGCAACTTGGGTGCAGGAACAGGTCAGGGAGCATTAGAGATGTTGAGTGAGGCAGGGGTGTTATCTAGCTGAGTCACCACTGTGCCAGAATGTCTTTAAAGGCAAGAAAACAAAATGAGTGGATTCCTTTTATACTTCTGTCAGGAAGAATAAAACTGAAAGGCTGAAGGTTGAGGCCTGGTTGGCGTAATAACAATCTGAATTCCTTTCTATGCCCCTTTGATTTATCCTGGCCACTAGAAAACTGACATTAAACCTTCAACTTTTCTGAGGATCACCAAGTTACAGGTCTGTACATTGGTTTGACAGACAGAAGGGTGAAAGTTGTGCATTACTGACTGGTCTTGCAGTACTATGTTTGATTCAATTTTTTCTGAGAGCTAGAAAGTTATCAGAATATAAAGGGTACTGAAAGAGCTGGCTGATGTTATCATGGGACCTCTCTCCATTATTTTTCAATGATCATGGGAGTCTGGAGAAGTCCCAGTAGACTGAAAGCTGGCAAATGCTGTCCCAATTTTCAAGAAGGGTAAGAAGGAAGACCCTGGTAATTATGGGCCTGTCAGTCCCACTTCAATGCCTGGTAAAATTAGGGAGAAGGTTATCCTGGGAGTTATTGAAAAATACTCAAGAGACAATGCAGTCATTGGTCATAGCCAGCATGGGTTCACAAGGGGAAAGTCCTGCTTGACCAACTTAATTTCCTTTTGTGACAAGGTCACCCATCTAGTTGGCCAAGGGAAGCCAGTAGATGTAGGGGGTTTGGGATTTTAGCAAAGCTTTTGATACTGTCTTTCACAGTATCCTTCCGGACAAGAGGTCCAGCACACAGTTAGACAAGTCCATAATACATTGGGTGACCAATCGGCTCAAAGAGTTGTAGTAAATGGGGTTACAACAGGCTGGTGACCAGTCACCAGTAGGGTTCCCCATGGCTCAATTCTAGGGCCAGTGATCTTTAATGTTTTTACAAATGATCTGGAAGCAGGAACTGAATGTACATTAAGGAAGTTTGCTGATGATACTAAACTAGGAGGAGCTGTGGAGTCCCTTGAGGGTAGAGAGGCCTTACAGAGAGATCTGGATAGACTAGAGAGCTGGGCAGTCACCAACAGTATGAAATTTAACAAGAACAAGTGCTGGATTCTGCACCTGGGATGGGGTAATCCTTGATATATGTACAAGTTGGGGCATGAGAGGCTGGAGAGCAGCCCGGCGGAAAGTGCTCTGGGGGTTTGGGATGATGGCAAGTTGCATATGAGTCAACTGTGTGCCCTGGCAGCCAAAAGGGCCAACTGTGTCCTGGGGTGAATCAAGCACAGCATAGCTAGCCGGGCAAGGGAGGCGATTGTCCCACTCTACACTGCACTGGTGTGGCCCCACCTTGAGTACTGTGTGCAGTCTTGGGCACCTTAATATATGAAGGACATCAAACTACTAGAGTGTATCCAGAGGAAGGTGACCAAGATGGTGAAAGGTCTTGAGGGCAAGACCTAGGACAAGTGGCTGAGGTCACTTGGCTTGTTCAGCTTGGAGAACAGAAGACTTAGAGGTAACCTCATTGCAGTCTACAACTTCCTCAAGAGGACAGCAGAAGGGGAGGTGCTGATCTCTCTCTGGTGAGCAGTGACAGGACACAAGGAAATGGAATGAAACTGCATTAGGGGAAGTTCAGATTGGTATGCTGGTTTTGGCTGGGATAGAGTTAATTTTCTTCACAGTAGCTGGTATGAGATTATGTTTTGTATTTGTGCTGGAAACAGCGTTGATAACACAGGGATGTTTCAGTTACTGCTGAGCAGTGCTTACACACAGTCAAGGCCTTTTCTGATCCTCACCACACACTACTAGTGAGTAGGCTGGGGATGCACAAGAAGTTGGGAGGGGACACAGCCGGGATAGATGACCCCAAATGACCAAAGGGATATTCCAGACTATAGAACGTCATGCTCAGCATATAATGCTGGGGGAAGAAGAAGGAAGGGGGGACGTTTGAACTAATGGCATTTGTCTTCCCAAGTCACCGTTACGCATGATGGAGCCCTGCTTTCCTGGCAACGGCTGAACACCTGCCTGCTGTTGGGAAGTGGTGAATGAATTCCTTGGTTTGCTTTGCTTGCATGCATGGCTTTTTCTTTCCCTGTTAAACTGACTTTATTTTGACCCATGAGTTTTCTCACTTTTACTCTTCTGATTCTCTCCCCCAGTGCATTGGAGGGGAGTGAGCGAGAGGTCGTGTGGGGCTTAGTTGCTGGTCAGACTTAAACCGTGACAGACTGGACATTAGGAAAAGGTTCTTCACTGAGAGGGTGGTTGGTAACTGGAACAGGCTCCCCAGGGAAGTGGTTATGGCACCTAGCCTGTCAGAGTTCAAGGAGCGAAGAAGGTCCCCCGTGGAGAGTCGGCCAAGTCACGACAATCACACCAATATGGCTACATGCCGTGCTCACTTTATTAAACAAACAGGTCATATTTATAACTTAAACCGACCGCTCACATGACTTTACACACAGGTGATTGGATAAAAGTCTCTGGCCACGCAGGCATCCGTGTTGCTGATTGCTGAGCATGCTGCGGGCGCCTGATCAGAGTGTGCCAATAAGAGTGTGTTGATTTCACAGTTCCCAGGACTTTTTTGTGCATAGCTTGTTTTCTTTCTCACCCTGCTTGTTCCCAGGACAATTTAAAACTGCTCTGCAGCTTCAACTAACAGGCCTGGGTTGTCCAACCAGGACAATGGTAACATATGTCCTCAGTCCTTTAAAAATTCCTCTACAAAGGAGCATCTGGATGATGGTCTTAGCCATATGGTTTAGTGTTAGATAGTCCTGTGAGGAGCAGGGAGTTGGACTTGATAATCCTTATGGGTCCCTTCCATGATTCCATATATTCTCTCTCTTTTCCTGTTATGTAAATGCCTTTTCTTTTTATACAAATACTTCTTGCACAAAATTTAACACATAGAATAATGTCACTTTTTTTTCTTTAATTAAAAAAAAAAAGTCAGTCTTCTTGATAAAAGTTAACAAATTTGTTGGTTAGCCTCTACATACAAATGATTTGTCTCTCCAAAGCTTGTCATTAGCTTTTCCTCTCCATATACCACTTGAGTTTCTTGTATTGTTGAGCATCAGGATTTGACACTAATGATGGAAGAAAGGATTGCAGGAATATCATTCTTCAGTTTGTGAGATTCCGACTCAATCTGATTTGAGTTTTCAGTGCATTAAGTGGATGTTGATTCCTATCATACGTTTATGTGGCAAGGTTTTGGTAGCAGGGGGGCTACAGGGGTGACTTCTGTGAGAAGCTACCAGAAGCTGCCTCTGTGTCCAATAGAACCAATGCCAGCCGGCTCCAAGATGGACCTGCTGCTGGCCAAGGCCGAGCCCGTCAGCAATGGCGGTAGTGCCTCTGTGATATTTAAGAAGGGCGCAAAGAAACTGCTGCACAACAGCAGCAGGGAGAGAGGAGTGAGAATATGTGAGAAAAACAACTCCGCAGACACCAAGGTCAGTGCAGAAGGAGAGGGAGGAGATGCTCCAGGTGCTGAAGCAGAGATTCCCCTGCAGCCTTTGGTGAAGACCATCGTGATGCAGGCTGTCCTCCTGCAGCCCATGGAAGTCCATGGTGGAGCAGATGATACCCACCTGCAGACCAGGGAGGACCCCACACAGGAGCAGGTGGATGCCCAAAGGAGGCTGTGAAGCCCATGGGAAACCTGCACTGGAGCTGGCTCCTGGTGGGACCTGTAGCCCCATGGAGACAAGACCAGGCTGGAGCAGGTTTGCTGGCAGGGCTTGTGACCCTGCGGGGGACCCACGCTGGAGCTGTCTGTTCCCTGTGGGAAGGACCCATGCTGGAGCACTTCATGAGCTGCAGCCCATGAGAAGGACCTGCATTGGGGCAGTTTGTGGAGGACTGTCTCCCATGGGAGGGACCCCATGCTGGAGCAGGGGCAGAGTGTGAGGAGGAAGGAGCAGCAGAGACAAAGCATTAGGAACTAACCGCAACCCCCATTTCCTGTCACTCTGTGCAGCTTGAGGAGAGGAGGCAGAGAAGTTGGGAGTGAAGTTGAGCCTGAGCAGAAGGGAAGGGTGGGGGGAAGGTGTTTTTAGATTTGTTCTTATTTCTCATTATCTTACTCCGATTTGATTGGCAATAAATTAATTTCTCCAAGTTGATTCTGCTTTGCCCATTACAGAATCACAGTATAGTTGGGGTTAGAAGGGAGTTCTGGAGATTTAGTCCAACCCCCTGATAAAGCAGGTTTACCTAGAGCAGATTGCACAGCATTGCATACAGGCAGGTTATTAATGTCTCCAGGGAAGGAGACTCCACAGCCTCTCTGGGTAGCCTGTTCCAGTACCATGATGGTAATTGCTGAGTGATTTCTCTGTCCTTATCTCGACCCACAAGCCTTTCATCATATTTTCTCCCCCTGTCCTGTTGAGGATAGGGAGTGAGAGAGCAGCTTGGTGGGCACCTGGCATCCAGTCAAGGTCAATCCACCACACTACAGTCATAAAGCTGTAGTCTTGAGCCCTATCTTGTGATTTAAAGATAAGATTCTTTTAAAAAAAACTTTTAACATAATAACTGTTTAACTATGAGTTATGCATATTTTAATTCCAGACCCTAAGTGGTAATATTTGGCAAAAATTGAGCTGAAGTGGTTTTCCCCATACAGGAAAGTACTGAAAGAGTTGTTTGTGTTACGTCTGGATATAGTCATAAGACAATGTTTTTGGATGTTGATGCTAATGGAGAAAATAAAGTATTTTGGACTGGCATAGAAAGCGGTCCTAGAGCTATGGAAAGCTACAGTGCATTTGTAGCTGGAGCATGACAGAGAACTCAGAACTACCAGAAAGTCACTGCTCTTGAAATTATTTCTGGTTTCACAGTCAATAAGACTGTGAAGACACTGACAAGACATGTTGCCATTTGGAATGATGAGCAGAGAAATATAGTTGTTGATATTTTTTTGGTTGGAAATTAGTCAAGGCTGTTGTGATGGAGGCTACTATTAAAGCAATAATCTGATGAAACATAAAAATTACTATGCGTTTGGTTGGGGTGTTTTTTGTTGTGTTTTTTTTGTTTTTGTTTTAATTATCAAACATTCTTATAAATGGGAAAACCATTTATGTGGTTTGGACTGTTTGCTTAATGATGATGGTCTCTAGAGATGACGGCACAAATGCAGTAAGCAAGACAACTTCATCTCCAGTAGACCAAAAGCTGGTCACTTCTAGAATAACATTCCACTGTGCAGAAGAGATGTTAATCTGTTATGGGCAATATGAAACTAGTAAATAAAATCACAGCTGTTGGAGTATTTTTTTCTCTTTTTAGATTAGAAATGTGAAATGCTGGATATGCTGAGATTGTGCTTCAGTTCAAAACACTAAATATGATCTGCAGAACCTCTTTAGGTGTTTTAAAACACAATGAGAGAATCCAGGCTGTCCCAATTTGTCCTAACAAGAATGTAGCCACTAGAGAAACATCTAGTGTTTATAATTCACAGCACACCTGGAAGATTTTCAGTTTGTTTTTCTGGATTCATACAAGATCCTTGAATCAAGGCTCATGCTACTTGCTTTGTTTCGGTAAGAGATGATCTTTTATTAGTATGCTTTGAAGCAAGAGCTGCTGAAGAATGTTTGGAGGTAACACATAGTAAATTTTACTTTATAAATTGTAATTTGCTTGCTGTGATGGTGCAGACCAAATGATATGATGACACAGAAGTCAAAATTGACCCAGTTCTCCAACTCCCATTGAGTTCTATAAAGCCAAGTCACAGCAAGCAGTTGGTGTGCATAGTAAATGCAAAGCTCAGTTGAATAGCTAAGAACTGTGTTTCATTTTATTTAAGTTCTGGCAGGCCCAAAAGATCTATACTTAGAAATATGAGGATATAAAAATATTTGTTTTATTAGAATTGTCAATTCATAGGCTCAGAAATGACAAAAGCATTGGTGCCAACAGTTGGTAAGCTTTTGAACCAAACTTAATTAACCTTTGTCATGGTTTAACCCAGCAGGCAGTTAAACACCACACAGCCATTTAGCTCACTCCCCACCCACCCCAGTAGGATGGGGGAGAGAACTGGGAAGAAAAAAAAGATTGGGAAGAAAAAAAAAGAAAGAAGGAAAAAAAAGTAAAATTCATGATTTGAGATAAAGACTGTTTGATAGGACAGAAAAGGAAGGGGAAATAATAATAATAATGATGATAATAATAATAATGATGATAATAATATTAACAACAACTACAATACAAGAATTAAAATATACAAAACAAGTGATGGACAATGCAATTGTTCACCACCCAACGATTGATACCTACCCAGTTCCCGAGCAGTGGCCCCCAGCTGGCTTTCTCCCTATTTTATATGCTGGGCATGATGTCATATGGTATGGAATATCCCTTTGGACAATTTGGGATGTCTGTTCTGGCTGTGTCTCTTCCCAGCTTCTTGTGCTCCTGTGGTGGTGTTCTACAACCTCGGGAGCTGCTGGCTAGGCTTTGGTGCTTTGAGTAATGAGTTGGGCGGTTAAGCACCCCTTGACTGTACCAATAACTTACTCGGCTAAGGCAGAGAATGGCATTGTCCATACTGGAACTCCTGTTGACTGGTCAGAACAGGGAAGAAGAATGGAAACAGATACTCCCTGACAATCCCAGAATGTTCCTGCTGGACCATAGCCCGAGTGGTAACTGAGTGGAACAATACATTGTTCTTGGAATTTTTGAGAAATTACCAACTCGGGTTGCAGTCGGAATGGAAATTTGCTTATGACTAAAGCCAATCATTTCACAGCCTTATAAACAGTGGTCCTAAAGTAAGACCCTTCTGAGCTTTCCTGGACTGCAGCAGGCTGCAACCAGCATCTTCCTCTAAGCAGGACACAGCTCAGAGCTTGCAAACCACTAAGTTTGCAATACTAGGGGGACTGTTGTGGAAAGTTGACAATGGGGCCTGGGCTGATATCCTTGCTCCTTGAGGCTCAACCTTTCACCTGTTGAGGAATGCAAAGGCATTAGACGTGAATATTTCACTGAACTGGAGGGGAACTTTTAGTAGGTATACCTTTACTGTAATATATATTATAAGCTTGAAGTAGGTTAATTATGTTTGTGATTTAAAACAAATTTTATTGATTTGCTTTGCTGCTAAAATCTTATGAATAATCTTGAATTGTGAACAAACTTTCTCTTTTTTTTTTTTCTTTCTACCCTTTAGATCTAATCTGTTGTCCAAGTCTGAGACTAGGAATAGATCCGGCCGCACCTAAACTCTATGAGAGTTTAGAAAGCAAGGAGGTCTATTCTGAACCTCGTGACTCAGTGGAAGGCTCTCCCTTATTCTTTATCCCACTTTCTATATCTTTCCCTTTAGATATAAACCACTGACCAAGTCTGAGACTAAGTTTGGATCCCGCCACACCTAAACTCTGTGAGAGTTTAGAAAACAAGGGGGTCTACTCTAAACCTCATGACTCAATGGGAGGATCTCCTTTACCCTTTTATATCTTTGATCTTTATAAACTGTTTCCAACTCTATTCTGACTTGATATCAACTTGACTTATCTCTGTGCATTTACTCCATGTAATAAGTAATAGAGTGAACCTTGCCATTGAATCTTGTGCAGTTGCATTTCCACAAATTCATATTAAACCTATTTCACTTGAACTCTTTGGTGATAAATCTTTAAGCAACCCGAGCTAACCACTCCATTTGTGACAGCCCCCCAGCCTATTCACTGGCAGGGCACTATGAGAAGTTGAAGAGTCCTTGACCACTGCTTAGCAATAACTAAAACATCACTGTGTTATCAACGTTGTTCTCATCCTAAATCCAAAACACAGCACTGTACCAGCTACTGGGAAGAAAATTAACTCTATCCCAGCTGAAACTATGACAACCCTGAAATAGTTCTTTTGCAGTTTGGCAGATAGCTACAAAAGGACCACAGAAAAGAGTATCACGATGGCTATACTGGAAGGGAGGGTGAGCTAGACGTTGACATCCTCCTCCCAAAATAGTAGCTGACTGGGTCTACGGCACAGCACTCATGCATGATCTTCCATTTCTTCTCATCCATTGCACACAGAGACCTTTCCTCATGTAAGCTGCACATTTCTAAAGCAGTCTTAAAAGACCTGTAATTTTCTGTTTAGGAGTTCATCATCAATGCCCTTATTTAAAAAGAACACAAGGCCAGTAGGTAGGAGAAAATGCACATTGAAGGTGTGTCATTGACTGAGTTCAATTAACTTTTAAATGTAAATGAGTAAGTGGCTCCAGTCCAGGAGAAAGGACTCCAAGGGCTGAGTGTTCATTTCTAGGCTACAAGGCCAGACTGCTTGCTTTCTGTGACCTGGAATTCTTGTATTTTGGTTTGCCAGAGGTCTGCATCCATGTGGTTTGGTTCTTCTATCCTATTATATTCTACAGAGCTGTAGGTGCTGGTTTTGTATTCACCTGAATTACAGCAGAGTTTGAGTAGAAGAGAAACCTTGAACTTTTCAGACTGAGGACAGGTTCCAGCTGGGAAGTTATTTGCAGATGAGGATGCATTTAGAAGTATACAATGAGATCTGCCATTTTGAGGTTTGAACTGCCAAAAAGTCTAATTGAGTTGGGTGGTCAGAATGTGGTGTTTGACATTTATCTTAGTTAAGGGATCAATATTTATACAAGAGAGATGGTGACACTGTATCATCAGTGTGTGATATCAGAGCTAAGGATCCTATACTTAGCCCTTTTGGATCAACACATTGAATGGGAAATTACATCTCTTTTAAGGTTATATAGAAAAACTTTACCAGGTTATGCACCAAATATTGGCTTGGTAAATATTTTGAGCACTCCTTTAATCTTCCTTGGTGTCCTGGTTTCAGCTGGGATGGAGTTGATTTTCTTCTTAGTAGCTAGTACAGTGCTGTGTTTTGGTTATGATGTGAGAACAATGTTGATAGGACACTGATGTTTTTAGTTGTTGCTGGGTAATGTTTATACTAAACCAAGGACTTTTCAGTTCCTTGGGCCCTGCCAGAGAAAGAGCTGGAAGGGCACAGGAAATTGGGAGGGGACACAGCCAAGACAGGTGACCCAAGCTAGCCAAAGGGGTATTCCATACCATATGACGTCATGCTGAGTATATAAACTGGGGGAAGAAGAAGGAATGGGGGGACATCTGGCATTATGGCATTTGTCTTCCTAAGAAACCGTTACACATGATGGAGCCCTGTTTTCCTGGGGATGGCTGAACACCTGCCTGCCCATGGGAAGTAGTGAATGAATTCCTTGCTTTGCTTTGCTTGCATGTGCAGCTTTTGCTTTACCCTTTTCCCCCACCTTTCCATTTTGTTATTATTATTACTATTGTTATTGTTGCTGTTATTATTGTTGTTCTTACCTCTTTATTCTGTTTAAATTATTACATTGTTCTTATCTCAACCCTTGAGTTTTACATTCCTTTCCGATTCTCCTCCTCATCCCTCTGAGTGAGGGGCAGTGAGCGAGCGGCTGCGTGGTGCTTGGTTAAACCACAACACTTGGTTAATATTAACCAAACTTAATTTCTGGGTAGCTTTGGAAAATACTTTTTGCATTCAAACATTCAAGTGGTGATGCATAGCTGGTCATATTGTACTTTGTTTCTTCTTCTGTCAGAGCACTGAAATTATACCTTTTGACTAGGTAAAATTGCTTCTGTAACATATACCTGTACAGCTATCTGGCTGGAAATCCATTTGCAAAGGTAAAATTTTGTGTTGTGGTATGAAAAGTGCAGGACATTGTTTATAATGTATTGGAGGCTTTCTGCATATCTGATGCATTTCTCTAGCTAAGAATAAATCGTCTATTGGACACAAAAAATTAGTTCATTTAATTTGATGTTGTGATACTGCAACTTGAGGAAAGACAAGCTTCTCGGAATGTAAAAATATTTTCCGGGGGGAGAGGGGGGAATAACAAGTCAATGAATTGTGATTAGTTCAGCAGTCTTTTTTTCTTAATATTTAATGAAATCTAATTTCTTTTTAGATGGAAGTTACCAGGCTATTAGATCATCAGCTTTTATTACTTTTACCATTGTTGCTTGAACATTTTCCATCTAGATTCTCATTATTTCAGTGTCTAATCAGTTCTTTCACTTTCTAAGCAACTTTTGTGTTCTGAGCATCCTAGGTGATACTTAGCTTTATTTTGATAGTTTCATTCATATGGTGGGGGGGAATTCTCTTTGAATTTGGTTTGACTTCTCTTGAAGACTGGGACTTGTATATATTGGAAAAGATGAAACTGGCTAACATTGAACTGTGGTTAGGCAAGGTATTCAGGTTGTTGTTGCTGTTGAAGTTGTACCCCCTGCACTCTCCCCACAGTTGAAGTGCCATTTAGGTGCCTAGCAATCATAACAGCCAGGTAATTCAGATAAAATATTTAGATGCTGCCAGAAGTATAGCATGTGTATATTGCGTTTGCTTGGCAAGGTGGTTTTGGTTGTGGGTTGTTTGGGTGTTTGTTGTTTTTTTTTGGGGGGGGGAGCTACAGTGGTGGCTTCTGTGAGAAAATGTCAGAAGCTGCCTCTATGTCCAATAGAGCCAATGCCAGCCGGCTCCAAGATGGACCCGCCACTGGCCAACATCAAGCCCATTAGTGATGGTGGCAGCACCTCTGTGATAACATATTTAAGAAGGGGGGGGGGGGAAACTCACACAACAAATTACATCCAGAGAGAGGAGTGAGAATATGTGAGAAAAACAACTCCGCAGACACCAAGGTCAGTGCAGAAGGAGGGGGAGGAGATGCTCCAGGTGCTGAAGCAGAGATTCCCCTGCAGCCTGTGGTGAAGACCATCGTGATGCAGGCTGTGCCCCTGCGGCCCATGGAGGTCCATGGTAGAGCAGATGATACCCACCTGCAGACCAGGGAGGACCCCACACAGGAGCAGGTGGATGCCCAAAGGAAGCTGTGAGCCCATGGGAAACCTGCACTGGAGCTGGCTCCTGGTGGGACCTGAGGCCCCATGGAGACAAGACCAGGCTGGAGCAGGTTTGCTGGCAGGGCTTGTGACCCTGTGAGGGACCTACGCTGGAGCAGTCCATTCCTGAAGGACTGTCTCCCATGGAATGGACCCATGCTGGAGCAGTTTGTAAAGAACTGCAGCCCATGGGAAGGACTCACGTTGGAGAAGTTTGTGGAGGACTGTCTCCTATGGGAGGGACCCCATGCTGGAGCAGGGGCAGAGTGTGAGGAGCCCTCCCCCGAGGAGGAAGGAGCAGCAGAGACAAGGTGTGTTAAACTGGTTGACTTTTAAAAATAGTTTAGAAGAGTCCTTGGTTATCCCAAAGTGAAAGGTCATTTTGTCCTTATTTATTTCATAGAATCATAGAATGGTTTGGGTTGGAAGGGACCTTAAAGATCATCTAGTTCCAACCCCCCTGCCATGGGAAGGGACACCTTCTGCTAGACCAGATTTCTCAAAGCCCCATTCAACCTGGCTTTGAATACTTCCAGGGATAGGGTATCCACAACTTCTCTGGGCAACCTGTGCCAGTGCCTCACCACTCTCATAGTGAAGAATTTCTTCCTAATATCTAATCTAAATCTACCCTCTTTCAGTTTAAAAACGTTACCAAGCATCCTATCACTACACTCGCTGATAAAGAGTCCCTCTCCAGCTTTCCTGTTGGCCTCTAGGTACTGGAAAGCCACAATAAGGTCTCCCCAGAACCTTCTCTTCTCCAGGCTGAACAACTCCAATTCTCTCAGGCTGTCCTCATAGGAGAGGTGCTCCAGCCCTCTGATCATCTTCATGGCCTCCTCTGGACCCTCTCCAACAGATCCATGGCCTTCTTATGTTGGGGGCCTCAGAGCTCGATGCAGTACTGCAGGTGGAGTAGAGGGGGAGAATCCCCTCCCTAGATCTGCTGGCCATACTACTTTTGATGCAGCTGTCATGGTTTAACCCCAGATGGCAATTAAGTACCACACAGCCGCTTGCTCATTCCCTCCTCACCCAGAGGGATGGGGAGGAGAATCGGAAAGGAATGTAAAACTCGAGAGTTGAGATAAGAACAATTTAATAATTGAAATAGAATAAAAATGGAAGAACAATAATAATAATAATAACACTAAGAGTTATAATGAAAAGGTGGTATGTGTGTGTGAAGGAATGAAATCCAAAGGGAAAGGAGGAAAGAAAACAAGTGATGCATAATACAGCTGATCACCACCAACTGACTGATGCCCAGCCAGTCCCTGAGTAATGATCTGGACCCAATATCCCAGCATCAGAGCAACCAGCTCACCTGGATGACAGCTGAAATCTTTTCACATATCTCACAGTTCAGTTAGGGATAGGGATCATGTGGTTTCTGGCTCATTCATTATTTCAGTCCCTTCCCCCTCCTGCTCTTGTGACTGCTCTGCTGCAGAACAAGCTGCCTCTTCTGATTCTCCCTCCTGCTCCCTTTTAGGAGAAGCTGACCTCTGCTTCCATTGTTTCTTTGTGACTATAGGGGCAACTGATAGAGTTGAGGGGTGGGTCTCTGGTTTAGCCTGTGTCTGCTTGTATGTCTTCAGATTCAGAGACCCTCTCTTCTCCTTGAGGGTGCTAAATAGTGCTGAACAGTACTTGGTAGGCATAGGCCAGTCTCCAGCACAGTGCAATAAGTTGTGCCTCTTTGGAATAGCTAGGACATACTTTTTTCAAACATTCTATCACTTCATCAGGATCCTGCACTTGGTTGGGAGTGAAGTCTCAGACCATCAGAGGTGACAACCTTTCTAGATACCTGTCCATATTCTCCCACAATGCATTTCCATACATAACCACTGTGGTGGGTTGACCTTGGCTAGACACCAGGTTCCCACCAAGTCACTCTATCACTCCCCCTCCTCAGCAGGACAGTAGGCATAAAATAAGATGAAAAAAAATCATGGGTTGAGTTAAAGTCAGTTTAGTAAAGAAAAGCAAAGGCCTCACATGGCAAAAAAGGAAACAAAAAATATTTATTCTCTCTTTCCCATCAGCAAGCAATGTCCAGCTACTTCCTGGGAAGTAGGGCCTTGGTACTCGTAGCAGTTGCTCTGGAAGACAAATGCTTTAATAACAAATGCCCCCCACCCCCCCACCCCCCGCTTTTATTGCTGAGCATGACATCATATGGTATGGAATATCCCATTGGATTCCATTGGTCACTTTGGGTCAGCTGTCCTGGCTACGTCCCCTCCCAAGATCTTGCCCACCCCCAGCCTACTGGTGAGGTGGGGGAAAGGTTGGAGAGACAGCCTTGATGCTGAGGGAGCGATGCTCAGCAGTAGCCAAAGCACTGGTGTGTTATCACCACCTTTCTAGCTACCAATATAAAGCACAGCACTGTGAGGGCTGCTATGGGGAAAATGGACTCCATCCTAGCCAGACCCAATACAACTACACTTCTTTGGGGCCTGAGTGATAACCTAAATAGCTGGTTAACCTTAGAAAAAGCTGAAACAACATTCCTAAGAAGTACCAATAGGAGTATTTTGGTTACCCAAGGATGTTCAGGATACTGAAGAGTTATTGTAATGAGGGAGAAAGCATCACAGAATAAGGTGGTGAAGGTGCCATTCTGTATTTCTACCACCAAAAACCTCTCAGAGGAAAAAGTGTAATTGTTAATTGTTTCCATGAGATGGTTCTCAAAGCATAGTAATGATACCAGTGCAGAGTCCAAATACCACATTAAGCTCAAGGTCAGTGTTTTAATAAGAAATTTCCCAGGCAAAATACCAATAAGAGTACAGCAAACCAAAAAAGCCAAAATCAGTCTTTAAAACGTACAGCAAAAAATAGAACCTAATGTCAAGAACCAATAAGTCAATATCATAATCAGCAACTGTTAAACAGCTAGAAAAATTATAAATTCCTTCTAATACTTTCTGGTTAAATCTGTTGTTATCTCAAACCCTTTGAGCCCCATGTTGGCTGCCAAAAAGGACTGTTGTGGTTTAACACCAGTAGGCAGCTAAGCCTGACACAGCCACTCGCTCACTACCCCACAGTGGGTTGGGGAAGAGGATCAGAAGAGTAAAAGTGAGAAAACTCATGGATTGACATAAAGACAGTTTAATAGGGAAAGCAAAAGCCACATGTGCAAGCAAAGCAAAACCAAGGAATTAATTCACCGCTCCCCATGGGCAGGCAGGTGTTCAGCCATTGCCAGGAAAGCAGGGCTCCATCATGCGTAACGGTGACTTGGGAAGACAAATGCCATCAGTCCAAACGTCCCCCCTTCCTCTTCTTCCCCCCAATTTATATGCTGAACATGATGATCTATGGTCTGGAATATCCCTTTGGTCAGTTGGGGTCATCTATCCCGGCTGTGTCCCCTCCCAACTTCTTTTGCACCCCCAGCCTACTCACTGGTGGGATGGGGTGAGAAGCAGAAAAGGCCTTGACTGTGTGTAAGCACTGCTCAGCAGTAACTGAAACATCCCTGTGTTATCAACACTGTTTCCAGCACAAATACAAAACATAACCCCATACTAGCTACTGTGAAGAAAATTAACTCCATCCCAGCCAAAATCAGTACAGGTGGGTGAAGAGGAAGAGTGCGGCCTATGTCTTTTGGCAATATTGGGCTGGTCAACTGACCCATCATGTAGCTGTAGCTTAAGCCAGTTTGGGTGTTTTTCTCAATCATGGGATTATTGCTTTATGAGCATCTAGAAAAATCTAAAAGCTGACCTTTTGAAGTACCATCTGCCCCAACTATTAGTTTGAATTTGTTTATAAACAATAAATCTAATCAAGTAATGTTGACTTGGTTATCACTAATATTTGGTTGTGCAATCCAGCCAAATAGCTTTAGATGAGGTATAATTTATGAATTTTTTGTTTGATGACCACATCAGAAAGCATTTCATTAATGTTTATTTCTTTTGCACAACCTCTATATTCCAACCTCCAGTTCAGAGCCCAATTTGTAGCACTATAAATGAATTGCCCATAATCTGCTCACAGTCAGTAGGTGTGGGGGCTTCTGCAGAGTTTAAGCCCCTCCTAGAGGAAAGCAGCTGCTATACAAACTTATTAGAGCACAGTATTTCTTAACTCAGGAAAGTGACAGGCCAAAGGGAATCTCCAAGATAAGCTTTGGCCAAGAGCAGATCACTTGAATGCTAACAGTAGCTCTCTAAGTAAAGGTGTAAGTAGTTGCAATACAGTCCTTACAAGCAGCCCTGTGTGTTTCTGATTTAAAAGTATAGTATATACTTGCTTGAGTATAGCAAGGAGGTCTCTTGAATCTTAATGCATTTTGCTTTATTCTGGAAAGATGGCACTAGTTTATTCACTACATAAATATTCCCACATTACTTTTAACATATTCCTTGCCTCAATCCAATTGCTACAATTACTATAGTTGGGTTACAGAGATGACAGTGGAGTGCATACGAGATGCTGAGAGTATTCTCTGTAGAGCCAGTGAAGTTTGGGAAGAACACTGAAAGATGTACCTGATTTGGTCTAACATTAATTTGAATCATTATTTGCAAATCTGGTTAGATCTACTTGTGTATCCATTGTAAACATACACTTCATGTCTGTCTTTATAGCTAATGGCAACAATAACAATAAAAACCCTCCTGCCTTGCTGGAAGAGAGGTGAAGAAGGCTTCACTAAACATTCACAGTGCAGATACAGAGGCAAGTACAGAATACTTTAACAAGTCTAAGAGACTAGAAGGTCCTTTAACTAAAGAAAAATGTCCAGTAGAGCCTTAACAAGAATTTTAATGTGGTTGGATAATCTGTCATTGGACTGGACAGATGAGTGATGGCAGATATTGTTGTCCACTATGAACACTAACAAAGTTCTTAAAAATATTCTACTGTTTTCTTAATTCCAGAAAAACAATAGAAGGCATCATGGGATTTCAAATATAGTAGCAGGAGATTCCAAATTGTTACCAGTTAACTTTTACAGGGTCAATGTAGAAATCTGTCTTGCTTTCAAACTGCATTGTATATAGCACAGTATGCTGTGCATACTTCACAGCTTCTGTGAAGAGGACATAGCTGGTTACTGGTACTGCTGGACATAGGAACAAGGTCTTAAGATCCAGATGCTGAAATAACAGCTCATAGACTGTTGTGAATAGTTGAAATAGTGAAACATGCCTGCTGGATATTACTCTTGCTGTGTGTTGGTACAAACACATTTACCTTTATTGATGACTTGAATAGGAATATAGCTGAGTCTGTGTTCCCCTGGGCTGGGAATGACTCAAGGGTAAAACTCAGCATGGTTTTTGCTTAAAAACTGGTGTCAGGGTAACAGTCACCAATTTAAGAAAGATGTGATATTTTTTGAAAGTACTTCTCAACTTGTGACAACTATTGGCTTTTCTTAACCCTCAGTATCATGAAAAGTAGGAAACTGCACTGTTGCTGCTTACACAGTGGATGAACTGCTTCCTGAAACACAAATCATGGTTTTACTCTTTTTGACCAAAACCAGGTTATTGTAGGACTGTTTTAAGTTGGATGATCCCTTAGAAGAAAGGCTAGAAGGAGCCATTTGCCAAAAACCCCTCTGCATTCTAATTTATGTTTTTGTGGCATCGCTTGGGGATCAGCTGGCAAAAGACCTGCCACCTTGAGCAATCCAGAAATATTATAGCTCGGGGAAACAGGGGTAGAGGTTCCCCACTTCTCCCTCTAGGAAACTCGTTATTGCCTGGAAGCAAAGAAGGATGCTTAGGTGAACTATGACCCCCACACTCAGTCAGCACCAAATGCAGTAATGTTAAGCCCTAGCTCATAGCTACATGGACAAAGCAGGAATTCTTACAAGGGAAGACATCCTGCAGGCTCTCCCACAGTGTACTGAAGATATCAACTTCAGCTATGGAGAAGGTTGAGGGTCTCCTTAATTATTTTGCAAAAGGCAAGAGAATAGCTGTAGTGGCTCATCACCTTCTGTTTAATATAATAATTATTATGCAATTAATAATTATAACAATTATAAATATTATAAACAATAATTAAAATAGCTATCCCAGATTTAAAAACAAAGAATGGATCCCAAATGAAGTGAAAGCAGCTATAGAAAATGCAGAATTTGAGTATTAAATGTTTAATAAGCAATCCAGAATAGGCCTCTTGTGTTTCTAAGATTATTTTACTCTTTAAAGACTGTATGCTTTCTAATGGTATTGAGTTAACTAAATGAGAATTTAAAAATCAATATGTCAGTAAACATGGAGGTCAAACTGAGTTGAGAAGGAATACTCAGTAGTGCAATAATATGCAGAGTTGAAGATAAACAGAGAGTTTTCAATTAAGAGGCCTGGTAATCAGTCCAATAAAGGGCACTGCACAGTAAATATGCTATTTGCTGCTTTAGTACCTTGAACTGTTTTTAGCTTACTCTATCCTTGAAGGAATTCCTGGGTTTTTTTGCATGCTCTAAAGTAAAATTGCCCTTTCATGACAACTGAAATGGAAACCAATTATCTAGCAATTCCAAGAAAACAAAAGGTACACAGATATTAAGATGCTGATCTTAAGCTTTTCTCAAACATGCAAGACTTGAAATGTAATGCTTTTTGGCACAATGCAAGTACTGGAGTCACTTTGTGACTGATCACTACAAAGAAAAGAAAAAGAAAGGTAGGCATCAAAAGGCAACACTGAGTTGTATTATTTTGGATGTCTAAAAATTAAGACTAGATCTTTCCCCTTCACTATTTCAAGCAAGAATTTGTTCTAATGCTTTATAACATAATTGTAACTTCCTAAATATTAAGAAAAATTAACTGCTTGTTGTGTCTGGTAAAAAGTCTCCTTCCAGGTTATGGAGCAGTGAGTTTCCTCCACTGATGATCTGCATCACAAGATGGAGTTAATGCCAAATTTGGATTTTACATTTTATAAAACACAATTTTAATACAAACAGTTGCCATGAGAATGTGTGGGAGGTGGGATGAAAGTGGCCTTTGAAAAGGAATGCTATCCAGTTTGAAATAAATCGTAAAATCATAATTAGTTTTCGTTATGACATAGCTTCACTAATGCACTGAATTAAGATTTGTGCTGTATGTGTTACCACACTTTAACATATTTATAACGTAGGCTTTCAAAATTTTTTCAATTAAAAGTGATTTTCAAATTATTATAAACAATTTTTTCTCAGATACTTATAGTCATATTCAATCTTAGTAACAATTTATTATATAATTTCTTAACAATTTATTATATCATTTCTATATGTAGGTAAGAGAGCACATGACTGCAGAAGCAAAATCCTGGTTGGAAGCTACTGGAGCACAAAAAGGTGTTTTGCAGATCAAGAATATTTTCAGCTCCGGTTGCATCAGGTTTATTTTTTAATAAGGATGAAGCTTTTAAGAAAACTGATTCAGAAACAAAATTCAAATCACTTAAGAATCAAAATGTTTGACGGATCATCTGTGGATACATAGAGAGAAACTGCATCCATCCCTAAGGAGGAATGCAGTGTGTGTGCAGAGTGAAAGCTGAAAACAAGCACCTGGAACATAGTAAATATGACTGCAATGGGTTGAATGTCCTAGAACAGTCACTTACATACCAGTAGCCTGTCCAATTTACTTAGAATTTGGTTCTCAATACAGTGTATCATTCATGCAATTTCCATTTTCAGTAAAATATATAGATAAATACTTATCACAGAGGCCTTCCAAAATTTAAACAAATGAAACCAGTAGTAAAATCCTTCTCTTGCTACACAACCAAGTGTAATTCAAAACAGAAATTCTGATGTCTCAATAAATATCACTCACGTTAAAAAGTTCCATCTCTATAAATACTAAGCAAATGATAGTCGTTGCAGTATATGATAAAAGGTCAAATTATTACCATAGAGGTTTAACTTCATGAATATCCAGTACATCAATCCTTTCTAATTACAGGTGAAGTATTACAGCACTCAGACAACAATACTAGACATTTTCACTTTTTTCCAAAATATATTTTTTCAGTATAACTCAGTCAGATATGGCTCTGCTAACATTTCAGTTATAAACTGTCATGTCAAAGAATGATAAATCTAATTTTGTATGAATCATTTATTACATTAAGTATGAAGGATCAAAATCAAATTAAATACAAAAGAATGGATGCATGTGGTTTCATTGTTTCAAGTTATTTCAGTAATTTAAAAAATGTAGCATCTAGAAGCTTTTAACTGGTTTTCAAATAATTTATCCAATAAATGAAATAGAAACTGCTCAGCTTAAAAAGCTTCTGCTTTTAAACTGTTTTCTTCTTTTTTTTAAAGGTGTCAAATGCTGTGATTTCACAATTATCCTACTCAACCAGCAGCTTTTTTTTTTTTTTTATTAAAATTCTCCTAAGTATGTTTGCTATACAGTGAGATGATACAGTATGTAAGGATCTGTTCTACCATAAAATGAAACAGCTAAGAAACACTAATAACTGACAAATGAGATTAGGTGTAGCTCCTACTGCTGTTCCTATTTAAGACTACTGTTTCATATTTAATCTTACCATTGTTACTACTGTATAAAGAAAACATATGTGACAATATAAGAGCATCCTATTTTTGACATATAATTTTTCTCTGTATCTGTAATTAGTTATATTGTTCATGTAATTTGTTTAGAAAAAATGTTTTGTTTTTTTCTTTAAAAAATAGTTTATTAAACCATTTTATTTATAAAATGTGTGTACAAAACACAGCTACATTTGCAAACTACTTTTTATGGCTTCTATTATATTCAGCATAAGTTTCAATCACTGAAATTTTTAATGGTGCATTGGAAACAAACTGAGCTAAACAAGATTAGTTCAGGAAATTAAATAGGTATAAGCACATCAACAAAACTATAGAGAATCTGATCTTACATATACAACAATTCACATTGTTAAAAATAATGCAGTTTACTATTATATTACAAAAAATAAAATACAAAACCTGTACACAAAGTGTGCATTTGGAAGAATCTGCTTAGTTTACTTTGTGGTTTTTTTACCTGAAGCAGAGACCCAGCTGGAGATGGGTGCTGGTGCAGACTTTAATAATCCCACCTGGGAATGATACTGTCCTATCACCAGTGATCTTCACAATACATCTAGAAGAGAATGAAAACATCAGTTTTATTGCAACTCATTAACTGCCTAGTGTTAATACTAATTTTAAAGCAATCATTGTACTTGTACAATCTGAATTCTGAGCTGAATTCAAAACAGAAAATCAATTTCAAATGAGAGTAATGTGGCACTATGACAATGTACTATCACTTTTAACTTGGATTTCAGATGAAATAAGAAAAAAAGTTTAGCTGGTTAAGCATACAGAGGTATGGGTGGATATTTTTCAGGTTTTGAAAAATGGCACAACTATGCTTAGGCAAGACCTAAGTAGCATAGCAAGCAATGTGACAGAGGGAATGAGGTGCTTTTAAGCTGCCCAAATTTACATGTAGCACCTACCTGACTTCTCATTTTCAGTGTTCTCATTGAACACATTTTTGTAAAGCAGGGATATATGAACTCTTAGCAGGATGCAGGCCAATAGAGTGTGATAAGCCACTGCTGACACTTATATCAGGGGAAACCCCCCTGTAAATCCCCCTTCTAATGTATATACATTTTCCCCCAAAATATTAAAAGTAAAACCAGTGTGTTTTCTTATTGTAACTTATTACATTCAAAACAAGTAACTATTAAACTAACTTTGTGGGATCTGCTGCTTTAAAATAGGCGTTAACAGATTCAGTAAGGGCTACTGCAACAGGCAAGGTGTCCTGGTTTCCAAATCTGACAGGGCCGGGACCACATGAAACACCTAGAATACATACAGTGTACAGGTTTAATTTTCGAAAAGCTTAGCAATAGATGTCAGAATAGTTGACTACATATGTCATTTTTACAAGAGGTTACTACTATCAAGATCACAGCAGTCTGAAGCATTACCTGAAAAGCACGTAGAAAAATATAAACATAGTACAGTACAATCACACCATCAAAACACTGCTTAGCAGTCTGAAAAAACAGGACTATCAGTATGATATTTTGTAAATGGACAGACACAAGGGAATACATATGAGACAGAGGAACACTGCATTAAAATGGCTACTGATGAAACTGAAGTCAACAGATCCAAAGGAAATTAGATGTTAACTACAGTACTTTAAAAAAATGCCCCTATCATATACTTAGAGTATGGATATTGTATACTTAGAGTATGATAAAATAGTAACAGAAATGCAAATAATTCAGTAATGGTATATATGAAAATAAATGCACATACATTAATATTACCCCACATAAGCAAACTGTTGAACATTCTTTTAACTATTTCAGCCAAAAAAGATTAAAATTCCCAAGTAGAAATTGCTGGAGAAGTATTTTGCAAAGTTTTCTAATGTTTATGTAGTAAAGATTCTTGGAGTACCTTGGAGGTACCTGGAAATACATAGCAGTTTACAAGAAAAATAATTACTAGGCCTACATCAGCCTTCACAGATGCCTGTGTCTACACAACAAAGTTCTAATGCATAGCTATAAAAATCAACTCAGACCTCAGCTAAGGTTTTTTGAAATGTATGTGTATAATTGACAAAACTGGTTGTCATGGGATTTTACTTTTCAGTAGTGTTTTATATGTGTACTGAACATAAAACAGAATACTGAAAGTTCTATCTTTTTATTAGTGCAGTAGCATAGTGGAGAGCATCTTACTAATTTTTTGTACCACTGCTGAAACAGCTTGTATCACATGCCTGCTGTGAGCTCTCAGAGGGATGGGATGTCACAGCTGTGTCAAGACAGACTCACGGTATCTCACTCAGGCTGCAGTACAGCTCATGAGTCCAGTTCTAGGACCTTTGGCAGCACCAGCACATCTGGCTTTGGTGCCCTGCCACCTGCCTCAGCCCCAACCACTAACAGCCCTTCAGCTGTGCTGACTCAAGAGCTAATGACACAACCACGCCAAACTGCAGAATAAAAGACTGCATTGTTGGCCATAAAAAGGGCAAATAAATCAATCTGATCAAATGGGTTTAGTTCAGTTTAAGAACAACAATTCAGGTAATTTTAATATTGGCTAAGCTGCTGTTGTAAAAATAAAATGTAGTAAGAAATTGTTATCTTTATTATCTGTATCTTCAAAGCTTTGTGTTATTCAGAAATATAGAAATGGTTTTATTTGTCTTATGAGAATAAGGATTGTCACACTAAAAATACATTCCCTTTTCTTCCGAGAAAGTAGTAATGATAAACTGAAGAAACAAGACCAATTTTCAGCTTCTTTTGGGGGGGAATAGATGGAAAACTATGTTGTATAAAAGTGGTTATATCAAGTTTTGGTGACTTCAGCAACATATAACTTGTTAAGTAGTTGAGTT
>NC_051209.1:12215346-12345894 GCF_015220075.1 Falco rusticolus | reverse complement strand
AAACTGCACTGTTGCTGCTTACACAGTGGATGAACTGCTTCCTGAAACACAAAATCATGGTTTTACTCTTTTTGACCAAAAACCAGGTTATTGTAGGACTGTTTAAGTTGGATGATCCCTTAGAAAAGGCTAGAGGAGCCATTTGCCAAAACCCCTCTGCATTCTAATTTATGTTTTGTGGCATCGCTTGGGGATCAGCTGGCAAAAGACCTGCCACCTTGAGCAATCCAGAAATATTATAGCTCGGGGAAACAGGGGTAGAGGTTCCCCACTTCTCCCTCTAGGAAACTCGTTATTGCCTGGAAGCAAGAAGGATGCTTAGGTGAACTATGACCCCACACTCAGTCAGCACCAAATGCAGTAATGTTAAGCCCTAGCTCATAGCTACATGGACAAAGCAGGAATCTTACAAGGGAAGACATCCTGCAGGCTCTCCCACATGTACTGAAGTATCAACTTCAGCTATGGAGAAGGTTGAGGGTCTCCTTAATTATTTTGCAAAGGCAAAGAATAGCTGTAGTGGCTCATCACCTTCTGTTTAATATAATAATTATTATGCAATTAATAATTATAACAATTATAAATATTATAAACAATAATTAAATAGCTATCCCAGATTTAAAACAAAGAATGGATCCCAAATGAAGTGAAAGCAGCTATAGAAAATGCAGAATTTGAGTATTAAATGTTTAATAAGCAATCCAGAATAGGCCTCTTGTGTTTCTAAGATTATTTTACTCTTTAAAGACTGTATGCTTCTAATGGTATTGAGTTACTAAATGAGAATTTAAAAATCAATATGTCAGTAAACATGGAGGTCAAACTGAGTTGAGAAGGAATACTCAGTAGTGCAATAATATCAGAGTTGAAGATAAACAGAGAGTTTTCAATTAAGAGGCCTGGTAATCAGTCCAATCGGGCACTGCACAGTAATATGCTATTTGCTGCTTAGTACCTTGAACTGTTTTTAGCTTACTCTATCCTTGAAGGAATTCCTGGGTTTTTTTGCATGCTCTAAAGTAAAATTGCCCTTTCATGACAACTGAAATGGAAACCAATTATCTAGCAATTCCAAGAAAACAAAAGGTACACAGATATTAAGATGCTGATCTTAAGCTTTTCTCAAACATGCAAGACTTGAAATGTAATGCTTTTTGGCACAATGCAAGTACTGAGTCACTTTGTGCACTGATCACTACAAAGAAAAGAAAGGGTAGGCATCAAAAGGCAACATGAGTTGTATTATTTTGGATGTCTAAAAATTAAGACTAGATCTTTCCCCTTCACTATTCAAGCACAGAATTTGTTCTAATGCTTATAACATAATTGTAACTTCCTAAATATTAAGAAAAATAACTGCTTGTTGTGTCTGGTAAAAAGTCTCCTTCCAGGTTATGGAGCAGTGAGTTTCCTCCACTGATGATCTGCATCACAAGATGGAGTTAATGCCAAATTTGGATTTACATTTATAAAAACACAATTTAATACAAACATTGCCATGAGAATGTGTGGGAGGTGGGATGAAAGTGGCCTTTGAAAAGGAATGCTATCCAGTTGAAATAATCGTAAATAATTAGTTTTCGTTATGACATAGCTTCACTAATGCACTGAATTAAGATTGTGCTGTATGTGTTACCACACTTTAACATATTTATAACGTAGGCTTTCAAAATTTTTCAATTAAAAGTGATTTTCAAATATTATAAAACAATTTTTTCAGATACTTAGTCATATTCAATCTTAGTAACAATTTATTATATAATTTCTTAACAATTTATTATATCATTTCTATATGTAGGTAAGGAGAGCACATGACTGCAGAAGCAAAATCCTGGTTGGAAGCTACTGGAGCACAAAAAGGTGTTTTGCAGATCAAGAATATTTTCAGCTCCGGTTGCATCAGGTTTATTTTTTAATAAGGATGAAGCTTTTAAGAAAACTGATTCAGAAACAAAATTCAAATCACTTAAGAATCAAAATGTTTGACGGATCATCTGGTACATAGAGAGAAACTGCATCCATCCCTAAGGAGGAATGCAGTGTGTGTGCAGAGTGAAAGCTGAAAACAAGCACCTGGAAATAGTAAATATGACTGCAATGGGTTGAATGTCCTAGAACAGTCACTTACATACCAGTAGCCTGTCCAATTTACTTAGAATTTGGTTCTCAATACAGTGTATCATTCATGCAATTTCCATTTCAGTAAAATATAGATAAATACTATCACAGAGGCCTTCCAAAATTTAAACAAATGAAACCAGTAGTAAAATCCTTCTCTTGCTACACAACCAAGTGTAATTCAAAACAGAATTCTGATGTCTCAATAAATATCACTCACGTTAAAAAGTTCCATCTCTATAAATACTAAGCAAATGATAGTCGTTGCAGTATATGATAAAAGGTCAAATTATTACCATAGAGGTTTAACTTCATGAATATCCAGTACATCAATCCTTTCTAATACAGGTGAAGTATTACAGCACTCAGACAACAATACTAGACATTTTCACTTTTTTCCAAAATATATTTTTTCAGTATAACTCAGTCAGATATGGCTCTGCTAACATTTCAGTTATAAACTGTCATGTCAAAGAATGATAAATCTAATTTTGTATGAATCATTTATTACATTAAGTATGAAGGATCAAAATCAAATTAAATACAAAAGAATGGATGCATGTGGTTTCATTGTTTCAAGTTATTTCAGTAATTTAAAAAATGTAGCATCTAGAAGCTTTTAACTGGTTTTCAAATAATTTATCCAATAAATGAAATAGAAACTGCTCAGCTAAAAAAGATATCTGCTTTTACAACTGTTTTCTTTTTTTTTAAAGGTGTCCAAATGCTGTGATTTCAACAATTATCCTACTCAACCAGCAGCTTTTTTTTTTTCTTAAAAATTCTCCTAAGTATGTTGCTATACAGTTGAGAGATACAGTTATGTAATGGATCTGTTCTACCATAAAAATGACACAGCTTAAGAATACACTAATAACTGACAAATGAGATTAGGTGTAGCTCCTACTGCTTGTTTCCTATTTAAGACTACTGTTTCATAATTTAATCTTACCATTGTTACTACTGTATAAAGAAATACATATGACAATATAAGAGCATCCTATTTTTGACATATAATTTTTCTCTGTATCTGTAATTAGTTATATTGTTCATGTAATTTGTTTAGAAAAAATGTTTTGTTTTTTTCTTTAAAAAATAGTTTATTAAACCATTTTATTTATAAAATGTGTGTACAAAACACAGCTACATTTGCAAACTACTTTTTATGGCTTCTATTATATTCAGCATAAGTTTCAATCACTGAAATTTTTAATGGTGGCATTGGAACAAAACTGAGCTAAACAAGATTAGTTCAGGAAATTAAATTATGTATAAGCAAATCAACAAAACTATAGAGAATTCTGATTTACATATACAACAATTCACATTTTAAAAATAATGCAGTTTACTATTATATTACAAAAAAAATAAAATACAAAACCTGTACACAAGTCGTGCATTTGGAAGAATCTGCTCTAGTTTACTTGTGTTTTTTTACCCTGAAGCAGAGCACAGCTGGAGATGGGTTGCTGGTGAAGACTTTAATAATCCCACTTGGGAATGATACTGTCATATCACCAGTGATCTTCACAATACATCTAGAAGAGAATGAAAACATCAGTTTTATTGCAACTCATTAACTGCCTAGTGTTAATACTAATTTTAAAGCAATCATTGTACTTGTACAATCTGAATTCTGAGCTGAATTCAAAACAGAAAATCAATTTCAAATGAGAGTAATGTGGCACTATGACAATGTACTATCACTTTTAACTTGGATTTCAGATGAAATAAGAAAAAAAGTTTAGCTGGTTAAGCATACAGAGGTATGGGTGGATATTTTTCAGGTTTTGAAAAATGGCACAACTATGCTTAGGCAAGACCTAAGTAGCATAGCAAGCAATGTGACAGAGGGAATGAGGTGCTTTTAAGCTGCCCAAATTTACATGTAGCACCTACCTGACTTCTCATTTTCAGTGTTCTCATTGAACACATTTTTGTAAAGCAGGGATATATGAACTCTTAGCAGGATGCAGGCCAATAGAGTGTGATAAGCCACTGCTGACACTTATATCAGGGGAAACCCCCCTGTAAATCCCCCTTCTAATGTATATACATTTTCCCCCAAAATATAAAAGTAAAACCAGTGTGTTTCTTTTGTAACTTATTACATTCAAAACAAGTAACTATTAAACTAACTTTGTGGGATCTGCTGCTTTAAAATAGGCGTTAACAGATTCAGTAAGGGCTACTGCAACAGGCAAGGTGTCCTGGTTTCCAAATCTGACAGGGCCGGGACCACATGAAACACCTAGAATACATACAGTGTACAGGTTTAATTTTCGAAAAGCTTAGCAATAGATGTCAGAATAGTTGACTACATATGTCATTTTTACAAGAGGTTACTACTATCAAGATCACAGCAGTCTGAAGCATTACCTGAAAAGCACGTAGAAAAATATAAACATAGTACAGTACAATCACACCATCAAAACACTGCTTAGCAGTCTGAAAAAACAGGACTATCAGTATGATATTTTGTAAATGGACAGACACAAGGGAATACATATGAGACAGAGGAACACTGCATTAAAATGGCTACTGATGAAACTGAAGTCAACAGATCCAAAGGAAATTAGATGTTAACTACAGTACTTTAAAAAAATGCCCCTATCATATACTTAGAGTATGGATATTGTATACTTAGAGTATGATAAAATAGTAACAGAAATGCAAATAATTCAGTAATGGTATATATGAAAATAAATGCACATACATTAATATTACCCACCAAAGCAAACTGTTGAACATTCTTTTAACTATTTCAGCCAAAAAAGATTAAAATTCCCAAGTAGAAATTGCTGGAGAAGTATTTTGCAAAGTTTTCTAATGTTTATGTAGTAAAGATTCTTGGAGTACCTTGGAGGTACCTGGAAATACATAGCAGTTTACAAGAAAAATAATTACTAGGCCTACATCAGCCTTCACAGATGCCTGTGTCTACACAACAAAGTTCTAATGCATAGCTATAAAAATCAACTCACCTCAGCTAAGGTTTTTTGAAATGTATGTGTATAATGACAAAATGGTTGTCATGGATTTTACTTTTCAGTAGTGTTTTATATGTGTACTGAACATAAAACAGAATACTGAAAGTTCTATCTTTTTATTAGTGCAGTAGCATAGTGGAGAGCATCTTACTAATTTTTTGTACCACTGCTGAAACAGCTTGTATCACATGCCTGCTGTGAGCTCTCAGAGGGATGGGATGTCACAGCTGTGTCAAGACAGACTCACGGTATCTCACTCAGGCTGCAGTACAGCTCATGAGTCCAGTTCTAGGACCTTTGGCAGCACCAGCACATCTGGCTTTGGTGCCCTGCCACCTGCCTCAGCCCCAACCACTAACAGCCCTTCAGCTGTGCTGACTCAAGAGCTAATGACACAACCACGCCAAACTGCAGAATAAAAGACTGCATTGTTGGCCATAAAAAGGGCAAATAAATCAATCTGATCAAATGGGTTTAGTTCAGTTTAAGAACAACAATTCAGGTAATTTTAATATTGGCTAAGCTGCTGTTGTAAAAATAAAATGTAGTAAGAAATTGTTATCTTTATTATCTGTATCTTCAAAGCTTTGTGTTATTCAGAAATATAGAAATGGTTTTATTTGTCTTATGAGAATAAGGATTGTCACACTAAAAATACATTCCCTTTTCTTCCGAGAAAGTAGTAATGATAAACTGAAGAAACAAGACCAATTTTCAGCTTCTTTTGGGGGGGAATAGATGGAAAACTATGTTGTATAAAAGTGGTTATATCAAGTTTTGGTGACTTCAGCAACATATAACTTGTTAAGTAGTTGAGTTTTCAAGCTACTTGTATCTGCCAGACATCAGAAATAGCTGGAGAAATTTGTTTCAAAAGAAATATGATGTTATTAGCTGTAGTCAATTAGGATGATTAGTTAACATGTAAATCTGCTTCTAGTACAACACCTGGTGGTGTCTCACAAAGCTTTTCAATTGTAGGAAGTGTTCTGTTCAAATGATCGTCCTCCATTACATTTAAATGAAACAAAACATTGCAAGAAAAAATATTTCAAGCAAAAATGGATGTTAAACAATTTAATATATAAAAAATACTTTTCAAATTAAAACAAGGCTAAAGCATAAAAGAAATTCAATTATGCATGCCTACAAGTTTACTTGGAACAAGATAATTACAGTCAACACCCCACCCCCCCACCACCCCCTGGGGCTACTGATGCTGCTGCTGTCACCAACTTCTGGTTCCTTGGCACCAGTGCTAAGGCCTGATGGATGGACTCTGGCAACCAAAATATCAGTTATCTTTCTATGATGCTCCTCAGAATTTGGGAAACTGGTGGACAGTGAACTGTGCCAGCACTGCAGCAGCTAAGGCTAGGCAGACCCTACAAGCTTTGGTCTTGCACAGGGTGGAAACAGTTGCATTGCTTTCAATGCAGAACTCCTGCTAGAAGCTGTGCAGATGCTCTTCTGAGGTGCTGAACCTGGGTGAGGAATCCCTGGCATCAGTAACATTCATAGATAACTGAGTATTAACTCAAGAGTCTGATTTAAATTGGGACTAAAGTGTTAATAGTGTTCAGGAATGAAATACATCAATTCTGCTACAGAAATAAAATGTCTTTAAAAAAGCCTCACAAATACCCCCTCCCCCTCCTCCCACAAGTCTCCTTGTTATTTGTTATAATCAAATATCATAAAGGAAGGACTTTAAAAACACAAGAAAACCTTCTGAAATTAGTGGCAGCACAGAAAGACTGATTTGCTTTTCATCTTCATATTTATTGGTCGGTTGGTTGTTTTGCTTTTACTAAACACCTCTGTTTAGCTTATATACTTCATTAACTTGAAAAAGTTTCTTTTTTTTTGCAAACTGCAATTACAGGATAACAAACAATAAAAATAACATAAAGAGAACTAAATTTTGTGAACATTTATATTAATTCAAATTTATCAGCATCCCAAAATATTTCTGTACATATACAATAACATCATCTGAAAAAATATGTGATAATGTTGTGCTTGATGAATAGATATACAAGTACACTAAATATAAATTCATGGAATATTTTAATTTTGAAAAATATGTCACTAAAGAACATGCCATAATTGGATCTATGGTCTAATCTAGTCAAATCCACTGTCCTGTTTCTCAATGTCATTTAGAAGCAGGTATTGCAAAGGATGCTTGAAGTACCTAGACTAGACTCACATATGGAACAACTTCAAGGAATGGTTCTCCTGCCAGGTGGAACTCAGTGGCAGAATTACACCATTTCTAAAATGAGTTAAAATGGTTAATTTAACTTACCAACTGTAGGTATGTTTGCTGCACTGAGGGAAGCAGAAGAGGATATTGAGAAAATACTCTCTGCATGTGCCAAGGGAGCTGCAGGTGGTGGACTTGAGTTAGAGGTCAATGAAGGGCTGAATGGCCTAGGCTAAACACAAGAGATCACAAAAATATTACAGAGATAGAAAGTGTTTTTAAAAAGATGAAAAAAAAGACTGTAAATAGAAGAGTTCTTAATTTCATTCCCCAATAAATTTCACTGTGTTTCTCAACATATTTCTTTTAATGCTTTACCTATCCTATTAGTGTAAAACAGAGAACCCAAATTTTCTATGGGAATCAACTCCATTATTTCATAGCTTATCATTATTAATTAATTAGAATTCTTACCCAAGCACTTCATTTCATAAAATGCTTTGGGAGAGAGATAAACAAGTCTCTAATATTGTAATCTAAGTTTTAAAAATGTGCAAAAAACCACTCACATATATTGTATATAAAGGGATAGACTTGGATACACAGATGATTTTCCCATTCAAAAAATCTCACTTGTGTCTTTGCATGCATAATTAGTCTATGTGAACTGCTGAGATGCTACAGCAAGCTTACTACAAAAAACACAACCCAGATGTTTTCAATATTTCACCAGTTATAAACTTCTTATAAAAATTACAAAGGGTGGAAGAGATACTTAATATACCTTTGTATTGACAAAGAAAAATTGCATCCCATACAAGCAAAATGGTACCTCAGAAACCTTACTTACAAGTTTGTCACAGCACTATCAAAACTAGCCAGCTGAAACAAGGCTTTTACCATCCCATACCAGGTTTACTTCAATAGGTAGCTCCCACACCTTGCCCCAGCACAGCCACCAACCCCCCACAAGGTTTCAACAGTTCATCTATTGTCCACACTGTTTCTTCAGCCTCTTCAGGCCAGTCCACCCTGCTTCTTGCCTCCACTGCATCCAGATTCTTTCTTCTCCGTGCTCCTCTTCCAGCCAGCCTCTCCTCATACAGGCCTCTTTCTTCTCCCAGGGCCTCTCCTTCATCCAGGGTGCACTCACTCACTCACTCACTCACTCACTCACTCTCTCTCTCACTCACTCACTCACTCTCTCTCTCTCTCTCTCTGCTTCTTCCACATTCTTCACTTTTATCTTGGGCTTTTCAGCTTCTGGGGGCTGATCACCTTTCTTCTCATCTGCTTTCTTGACATCTGGGATTTTGTTTTCTTCAGAGGGGGGTTCTGATGAGCTTATAGTACCTTGTCCTTTCACCTCCTGGGTCACACCGAACAGTAACCTGAGTGAGCTTTCAGCAGCAGATCTAGAATACAGCACTAACACATCGTTCCATGTCCTGAAAAGTTTCTTAACATCCTTGTGGTCACCGATTTCTTCTACGAGTGGAGACACCTTCAACAAGCACATAAACACCAGCAAGAATACTGCCAGGCTGAACAATAGCAGCAGCAGGAGCCGCCCATGGCACCGCACTGCTTCCGAGCCTTCCCCCGGCACAGCCATCACCGCTGTCTAGCCGGACCTGCTCTGGACCCACCACTGCCATGGGCTGCTGCCACATCTGGCCATGCAAGCCCACAGCTGTATATTATCAATGTTAATTAACCTGCCTTCATTCCTCTATAATTCCTCTACACAAGTTCAGTAGTAATCTCAAAATATTGTTTTCAATATTTTGAACAGTTAGACAGTTCTGCTTTTTGAAACATCAGAATTTTATTTACTAATCTACATTTTGTAACAGTGGCAGAAGACACAGCCCTTTGGGTGAGATAAATAATCACAAATCTCGTTAATGAAGGCATTTACATTTACTTGACTAATTCTTACTCCCTTCTCCACACTCCTACACAGACAGAACTATATGTTATGTGGTGGATCACAGTGCATCATTTAAATACCAGGCATACAATGCAGACAAGACCTGATTTGCCTACCACACTGAACGGAGGAAAACCCCACAACCTTCCTGTATACACATGCCATTTTTGAACTTCAACACAGAGGAAGAAGATCCGGGCAAATTTTGTTTCCATAAGAAGTAGTTATTAATATGATTGGGAACGAAGTTCTAGCCCAGGGGTCCTCAAACTTTTTAACCAGGGGGCCGGCGTGCGGATGAAGTGGCAGGCAGTCATCTGCGGCTGCTTGGTTTCCCCCCCAAATCCCGGTGGGGGGGGGGGGTGGGGGGGTGGGGGTTCTGCAAATACCGGGGGCCGGATTGAGGACCCGGGGGGGCCGTATCCGGCCTGCGGGCTGTAGTTTGAGGACCCCTGCTCTAGCCTCTTACCCAAAAATGTTATTTGTAGCATTTGCAATAAAAATAAGCTCAATATGGATGTGACTTGAACTCTCTGGAAGTCACTGGAAAGGTGGACTTCCTTGGAAGAAAGTTTCACATTCTCAGAGGTTCTATCAAGCAGTAAAAGATATAACAAAAAAAACCCACGGCTTCCCCTGTGTTCACAACACATTATTGATTAAGGTATTATATAGTTTAAAATATACATTAAATATGTAGGATTTATAACTCTACCTTTGCATTAGTATGTTCTACAAACTTTCTGGGGTGAATAATTTTTTAAAGAAATAAAACATAAGGACATAATAAAGTAAACTGCCTATTCAGAAAGCACGAGGACTGAGAATTTTATTCCCAAAACTTATTTTTAGAGTTTCAGTCAATACTTTGACTCAGTTTCCTTGCTCTGTCCCATCTGGCATCCAACAAGCAATGGAAGAAGCCACACCATAACCATGTCATTGGTTCCTCTGAGGCACATATAAAGGACAAGAGAGGAACATGTGGAGCATACTGCAGTTTAGCTACTTCATTTAGCTCTTCCTCAGCAATGTTAACACTGCTCACAGGTTGGTCAGCAGGTCAAGAAGCAAAGAACCTTAACTGAACTTCAGTTTGATTTCTGCCTGTTTTCTCTTCTCCTGGAGATATCTACAGTGGTTATGAGAGCTCCTTATCAAGTTTTCCTCGGAGTATGCTTCAAGATACTGCTGAGCTGAACAGTTCACTCTTTTTGCCAGATGAACTTTCTACCATTTTACTGAACTGGACTGACTTCCTTTCCTGTACATCCAGATGAGGACCAAAGCAAACTCAAAGCAAGCAGATGAAGCTCATAATCTTAACAGGAGAAAAAAAGAGCCTCTTCACTTTCAACATATTTGAGATGTAAATTTGACTCAAGTGTACCATTAGGTTAAGACAGAGGTATAACATATTCTCAGCTTTCATTCCTTAGGGTGCTTATTAACCCAAAACACACAAAACCAAAGAGCAGCCAGTCATTTTCTTCCATTGTCAGAGATGCAGAAAGAAAATCAGGTATTCAAAGTGCTTCTGTCTTGTATTGTGACTGACTACAAAGCCTTGTACCCTGTATCAACAGAAGCTATTCAAGATATGTCAGAACTAAACATTACAAAATGCAAATAAAAAAAATATTTAATTTCACTAATGTTACACTTGTGTTCCACAAATTAGAGTTTGAAAGTTAAAAATTCAAATCAGTCCCTAACAATAAAAATGGTATATAATTCTATATAAACTTAATTATGCTACACTCATATGTAAAGAGGTTAATGAAAAGTTTTGGATGCCTTGATATATTTGTTTGCATTCTAGTTTCCTATGAAAAAAGGTTTGGCATTATTTTCTATGCATCTGTGGCTCCCTTCTTAATTACTTTTGAAATTATGGACAAATCAAATGGATTTGACAGACAGAACAGAGGACTCGGAGATAACATTACTACAGTCTTCATGAAAATAGGCAGTCAAGTAGAAGAGAGATCTGCAGGTATCCCAACCAAGGGAAGGACTGCAATCCAAACTCAGATCTTAATGGACACAAGTGGAACCTTGTAAATGCTTCCCCAGAAGAAAAGTTTCTACTAGAGCTCATATCTTCCTATAGACCAGGTGTCCTCAAACTACGGCCCACGGGCCGGATACGGCTCCCCAGGGTCCTCAATCCGGCCCCCGGTGAGAGAGAGGGGGGTTAAGAAATAGGGTAAAGTTTAACAATTATGATAGTCTGCTTAGCTGTTTAGGGTAAAGTTTAACGATTATGATAGTCTGCTTAGCTGTTTGCCAAATCTTACATGGTTTGCTTGGGTGCTGTGATAAGGTATACGGGAGTAGAGAGCTTTATGACCATATAAGTCCAGCTTTATGACCATATAAGTCCAAAGAACAATTACAACCTTGCAAGAACAAGCCAAAGCCGGTTCTGCGGTTTGGACAAAGACCAGGACGTTACTGAGCCTGCGCCAGATGTGGGGGCAACTAGCGGTCACGAGGAAGACTCGCCTGCCTTCATCCTCAGGACCCCTGATGACCACCACCAGGAGACACTGCGCAGACTCAGTCGAGAGAAAAATATGGAAATGACTCACAGAACTAATTTTAATATGAAGCGGGGATAGGTAATGCATATGTATAGGCGTATTGCAACATATTATGAATATGTAATGAGTTGCCTTATAAAATAGAGCAAGTTTTCACATCAGGCGCGCACGGTTTTCGGCGGGACTACCCCCCGTGCTGCCCAGCGCTGAATAAACATACCTACTTTACAATCTTACAGATTGTGGAGTCTGCTTTCCGCACGTCAGTTTTTGGCGAGCCAGCCAGGAGGATCTCCACTCGGCTGCGGGACCGACTGCGGAGCGGACGCTCCTAGGCGCGTGCCCCGAGCATTTTACTCGGAGGAGTCTCCGCTGCCGGCCGATCACCGCGGGAGTGGACAACAGCCTCTTGAAGCTGCGGATTTAACGGTATGTTTAACGAAGGGACTTGAGCGTAACGCACATTCGGGACTGCTGATAAATCGCGCAGAGACGTCTGGCGTGCAGCATAGTGCCCGTTGGTTGGGTACCTATTGGGTTTGGGACTGCAATTGGGAAACTTGCCGGCCGATAGAGCGGCCGGTAGCGATCTCGGGGATAGATCGACTGAGTTTGAGGTAACCGCTGTATCCCGTTGTTGGGAGCCAGGAGAAGCAGGAGAGGGGTAAGCGGGCCTCTTGTAATTCACAAGATATTTGCAGCTGCTAAAAGGTTGTTAACTGGAGCGATGCTGTGTTAAATTTCTCTTGGTATTGATTTTGGTTATGGCAATAAGGCATTTGGAATAGACTACTGTTTTGAATTTGTCGAACCATAGTGTTTGTGTGAAGTGATGTGTGTGTGATTTTCTCTGAGTGCATGGACGTCCGTCCGTGAGAGTGGAATTGAGTGAGAATAAGTGAGAGTGTGGCTGACAGGCGTAAAAAGAGAATTTAAAAGTCAGTTTAAATTCCTTAAGAGTATATTGAAAATGGGTAACACCCAAGGAGGGATACTAAAAAAAGAGTCCTCTGGGTTGTATACTCGCCCATTGGAAGGATATTGTTGGGAAGGGAAGCACAGAAAGCAAAAAGACCCTCATTAAATATTGTAATCAGTGGTGGCCATTGTATAAGTTAGAGGGCGAAGTTAAGTGGCCGTTTAATGGAACATTGGATTATAATACTTTGTTACAGCTTATGCTGTTCTTGAGAAGAGAAGGGAAATGGGATGAAGTGTCATATGCAGATATGTTTTTCACTCTGCGAAACCATCCGGAGTGGCAAAGGGACTGTGGGATAATACCCCCACAGGACCCTATGGTACTCGCATTGGAGCGGGAAAATAAAGAGGGTAGAAGTAAATTGAAAAGATGCTGTTCTTCCTGCAGCATTGGGCAGAGGTGTACAAAGGCAGACAAGGTTCACCAAGCCCCAGAACAGGACTTAAATGACTTGTTTAAACCTCCCCCCCGGGCACGGGACCAGGATGCGGACTCGGAAGGAGCCTCAAATCCTCCTGATAGCCCTGTATCTTCCCGCACTCGGCAGAAGTCTGCCCTGACTATTTTACAAGCACCCCTCCGAGAGGCGGTGGGGCCAGATGGTGGAACAATGCTAATTAAAGTGCCTTTCTCCACTGCTGATTTGGGAGAGTGGAGAAAGATTGCAAAGGATTATAGAAGAGACCCGATAAGTGTAACCAGGCAGTTCCAATTTATCGTGAAACAACACAATCCCGATTGGAATGATATACAATTATTATTGGAATATTTGACTGAAACTGAAAAACAGCTAGTTTTGAAAACAGCAGGAAATCTGGCCGAAGACTATTATAAAATTACAGGAGGGGATGTTAAGGAACATTTCCCCCTCCAAGACCCAAAGTGGGATGCTAATAGATCGGCACATATGCAAAGATTACAGGAATATCAGGAATGGATTTCGAAGGGAATGGAGAGAGCAATTCCCAAAACTATAAACTGGTCAGCTTTATATGCAGTTAAGCAAACTCCTTCTGAGTCCCCGTCTGAGTTCCTGGATCGGCTGAGGGATGTGATGCGCCGTAACACGCCGCTGGACCCTGGGTCTGAGGTAGGGATCCAGCAATTAGTTTCTTTATTCCTGGGTCAATCTACAGGGGACATAAGGCGAAAACTTCAAAAGCTGCGTTCTACAGAAGGTAGAAACTTGGAAATATTGTTGGATGAAGCGTGGAGGGTGTTTAGTAATAGAGAAGAATATCGGCGGGGACAAAGGAAATTGATAGCTGCCATTCAAGAAAAAGGGGAACGGAGAGGCGGTAGGCGAGATTCGTCTCGATTGGAAAGGGATCAGTGCGCTATATGCAGGGGCTTTGGTCATTGGAAAAGGGAATGTCCTAGAAACAGGGAAGGGGGTCGGAAAACCTCGGCGAACGTGAAGATAGCCAATGTAATAGAAGACTGACGGGAACCTGGGGAATCTACCCTAGCGGATCCACTGGTTATAATTAAGCTAGGGGAAAAGCAGCAGCAAGTGGAGTTTTTGATAGATACAGGAGCGACATATTCGGTTTTGAATCAAGCCTTAATGCCTTTAGGAGATGATTACGTTGTAGTACAGGGAGCAACTGGCCAAAGTGAAAAGGCGTATTTTTGCGAACCTTTAAAGTATAAATTGGGAAAGCAATGGGGTATCCACAAGTTCTTATATATGCCCAACTCCCCAAAGGCACTTTTGGGGAGAGATTTGTTGGAACAATTAGGAGCAAAGATCACGTTTGAAAAAGGGGAAATTACTCTGGAGGTAAAGGATCGGCAATATACACAGGCATTAAGTCTAGTCCTAACTAGTCTCCCCTCAGAAGGGAAAATTGATGAGGAAATTCTGAACCAAGTGTATCCAGGAGTCTGGGCTACTGATGTGCCTGGAAGAGCGAAAAATGCTCCACCTGTTGAAGTTAAGATAAAGGAAGGTCAACGACCGGTGAGAATTAAACAATATCCTCTAAAGAAAGAGGACAGGGAAGGAATCCGACCGGTGATAGAAAAATTTTTGCAGCTAGGACTATTAAAGGAATGTGAGTCTGAATTCAACACTCCTATATTACCTATTCGGAAGTCCGATGGGTCATATAGGGTGGTTCAAGACTTGCGCGCAGTGAACAGGATTACTGAGGATCTCTACCCAGTCGTGGCAAACCCGTATACCCTACTGACTGTATTGGCACCTGAATTAATCTGGTTTACTGTTCTAGATTTAAAGGATGCTTTCTTTTGCCTCCCTCTCCACGAAGCCAGTCAAAAGTTGTTTGCATTCGAGTGGGAAAATCCTAAAAGTGGTCGAAGGACCCAGCTCACTTGGACGGTGTTGCCGCAAGGGTTTAAGAATAGTCCTACCATTTTCGGCAATCAGCTTGCGAGAGACCTGGAATCCTGGGAAGCCCCGTCCGAGAAAGGAAAATTGTTACAGTACGTGGATGACATCCTGATCGCTACCAACACAGAGGAAGATTGTATGGCGTGGACGGTGAGTCTGTTGAATTTCTTAGGGCTTCAAGGATATAGGGTGTCCAAGAAGAAGGCCCAGGTAATGCAGCGTAAAGTGAATTATTTGGGCTATGAGATCAGCGCGGGACAGAGAACTTTGGGGCAGGCCCGCAAAGAGGTGATATGCCAAACTAAAAAACCCCAGACGGTAAAGGAATTGCGAACCTTTCTGGGAATGACAGGGTGGTGTCGATTGTGGATCTACAATTATGGACTGCTTGTTAAACCATTATATGCGCTGACAGCGACTGAGCAGAAACACCTCGAATGGAATAAAGAGGCTGAACAAGCTTTTGAACAACTAAAGAAGGCCCTGATGTCAGCCCCGGCCTTAGGACTCCCGGATGTGGGTAAGCCGTTTCTCCTTTTTTCTCACGAGAAACAGGGCATTGCCCTAGGAATATTGGCACAGGAGCTAGGTCCATACCGTCGGGCAGTTGGCTACCTCTCTAAACAGTTAGACGCGACTGCAAAGGGCTGGCCTGGATGCCTAAGGGCAGTTGCGGCTGTGATACTAAATATACAGGAAGCCCGAAAATTCACACTGGGCCAGAAAATGACTGTTTTTGTGTCCCATGCAGTGTCGGCAGTATTGGAAGCAAAGGGTGGACACTGGCTATCTCCACAAAGATTCCTGCGATACCAAGCTGTAATAGTGGAACAGGATGATGTGGAAATCGTGGTTACTAACATTGTCAACCCAGCTTCTTTTCTCAGCGGAAACACAGGAGAACCAGTGCATCATGACTGCTTAGAAACTATTGAAGCGACATACGCAAGTCGCCCAGTTTTAAAGGATAGCCCCATAGAAAACGGAGAAAACTGGTTCACAGACGGGAGCAGCTATGTCCTGAATGGCAATCGACACGCAGGATACGCCATCACCACCAGTCAAGAGGTAATAGAGTCAGGACCTTTGCCCATGAACACCTCCGCACAAAAGGCAGAAATAATTGCCCTAACTCGAGCCCTGGAGTTGGCTCAGAGCAAAACTGTAAACATTTACACAGACTCAAAATATGCCTTTGGAGTTGTACACGCACATGGAGCAATTTGGAAAGAAAGAGGTTTATTGAACTCCCAAGGGAAAAATATCAAACATGCAGAAGAAATTCTGAAGTTACTAGAAGCTGTCCAACTCCCTGAGAAAGTGGCAATTATGCATATTAAGGCACACCAGAAAGTGAGCTCAGATTTGGAAAAAGGGAATGAACTGGCGGACAGAGAGGCAAAACAAGTGGCCAAAACGAAAATAAAAGTAGCAGGGGCTTTAATCCCCGATAGGCATATTTCCCTACAAGATAAACCAAAATACACTAGGGAAGATCAGAAACTTATTTCAGACTTAGAAGGGTCATATAATGAAGAGGGATGGGCTTATACCCCACAGGGAAGATTAATTGTCCCCTCATATTTACTGTGGCATTTAATACGGGAAGAACATAGGAAGAGACATTGGGGAATGGAGGCTCTGTATAAGCATCTGATAAAAGATATTGTGGCTAGAAACTTATATACCACAGTGAGACAGGTGACTCAACAGTGTGACCTTTGCCTCCAGACTAATCCAAAGAATACTCCCAAACTAGAAATGGGCCAGATTGGAAAGGGTAATGGGCCTGGACAACAATGGCAGGTTGATTTCACGGAACTTCCAAGAAAAGGGGGGTACCGATATTTGCTGGTATTAACTGATACCTTTTCAGGTTGGCCAGAAGCGTTCCCAACCAGAACTGCCAAGGCTCGGGAGGTAACTAAAATACTAATACAAGAAATAATACCGCGTTTTGGGGTTCCAGCAACCATATCCTCTGACAGAGGACCACACTTTGTTTCAAAAATAGTGCAACAAACCAGCCACCATTTAGGTATAGATTGGCAACTTCACACCCCATATCGCCCTCAGTCGAGTGGCCAAGTGGAGAAAATGAACCACTTAATCAAAGAGCAAATTGTAAAGTTGGGACAAGAAGCAAACTTGCCATGGCCTCAGTCTCTCCCTTTAGCCCTTTTGCGTATACGGACAAGACCGAGGGCGAGGGAAGGACTGAGCCCTTTTGAAATTCTGTATGGACGCCCCTATGGAATACAAAAGGGGACATCAATGCAAATTGGGGATGAAATTATGACTTCCTATATGGTGGCATTGAGCAAGCAGCTCAATAAAATTGGAAAACATGTAATTGGGACCCGAGGAAGGGGTCTGGATGGGCCTGTACATGATATCCAACCTGGAGATTATGTATATGTAAAGTCTCTTGCAGAGAAAACCTTGAAACCACAGTGGGAAGGACCATACCAAGTACTCCTCACCTCCTTCACAGCAATCAAAATTAAAGAACAGAATGCCTGGATTCATCATACCCGTGTGAAGAAGTCGCCACAAAAGCTTTGGACATCAGAAATTCAAGGGCCGTTAAAGCTCAAGCTAAAAAGATAGGATGTGGGTTAAATTTAACATGATTCTGATAATTTCACAGGTGATAGACACAGCGGCCTGGCGAGAGAACTGGTATGTTCAGGCGATTCAAAACATCACCAAAATTTTAAATAAAACAGATTGTTGGATCTGTACCCAAATGCCAAGACACTCTGGTTATGAGATACCGTTAATAGGCATCCCACTGCCAGTTTCCCTGACGAACCGCCAAGACGGCTCCTTTTGGGGAAATACAATCTGGAGCACAGACCCTCAGGTTAATGTGGGGACGAGAATTAAAAATAACTGTTGAAGAGACCAGCACATTAGGGGATAACTGCCTGGTAAGTTCGGGAAAAGGGCTGTTTATGGGAGAACACCCAAATTGTAACAGAAGTCGTACATTAAATATGACAGGTAGAGACTTGGGATTTTTAAAATTGAACTATACCGGTCTCCCGACCCCACAAGGGACAGGGTGGTATTGGTTGTGTGGCACAACGGCTCATAAAGTCTTGCCCATAGGATGGCAAGGAGCATGCACTCTGGGAGGTCTGGTCCCCAATATTACTATCATTGACGGGTTAACGCGACCCCCCATAAGGAAAAAACGGAACGTCGTAAATAACCCCCTCATAAACAGACCAACGAGTTTCCACAGTTTTGCACGATGGTTCATTCCGTTTTTAGGGGTTAGTGAGTTGGAAAAGGCAATAATAAACATCTCAGCTGTAATAGAAACAGTGGAAAATAGGACAGTTGATGCCCTCCTGGCACTCCAGGAGGAAGTTACTGACTTATCGAAAATAGTATCACAGAATCGTATGGCTTTAGATTTGCTATTAGCCTCCCAAGGGGGGGTATGCACTGTGATCAATGTAGATTGTTGCATGTATGCAGATCAGAGCGGGCGAATCACCAAGGACCTCCAAGAAATTAGGAAACAAGTAAATATTCTACATAAAGTGACACAAGATAACACTTCTTGGGGCTTTTCTGAATTATGGGAGAAATTGACATCCTGGTTGCCCAATCTAACATGGTTAAAACAATTATTTGTAATGATCATTGTAATTGTCTTTCTATTTTTAATTATTAGTATAGCTATCCATTGTGGATTTTGGTGTCTTAAGGGAACTGGAAATTCCTATAGCGAATGGAAGAGAAATCAACTGCGACAAAAATTAGAATCTAATCAGTACTTCGAGTCTGAGTAAAAGAATTTACTAATTTCTTTGAAAAGGGGGGACTGAGAGAGAGGGGGGTTAAGAGATAGGGTAAAGTTTAACAATTATGATAGTCTGCTTAGCTGTTTGCCAAATCTTACATGGTTTGCTTGGGTGCTGTGATAAGGTATATGGGAGTAGAGAGCTTTATGACCATATAAGTCCAGCTTTATGACCATATAAGTCCAAAGAACAATTACAACCTTGCAAGAACAAGCCAAAGCCGGTTCTGCGGTTTGGACAAAGACCAGGACGTTACTGAGCCTGCGCCAGATGTGGGGGCAACTAGCGGTCACGAGGAAGACTCGCCTGCCTTCATCCTCAGGATCCCTGACGACCACCACCAGGAGACACTGCGCAAACTCAGTCGAGAGAAAAATATGGAAATGACTTGCAGAACTAATTTTAATACGAAGCGGGGATAGGTAATGCATATGTATAGGCGTATTGCAACATATTATGAATATGTAATGAGTTGCCTTATAAAATAGAGCAAGTTTTCGCGTCAGGCGCGCACGGTTTTCGGCAGGACTACCCCCCGTGCTGCCCAGCGCTGAATAAACATACCTACTTTACAATCTTACAGATTGTGGAGTCTGCTTTCCGCACGTCACCGGTATTTACAGAACCCCCCGCGCCCCCCCCCCCCCCCCGCCGGGGTTTGGGGGGAAACCAAGCAGCCGCAGATGAATGCCTGCCACTTCATCTGCGCGCCGGCCCCCTGGTTAAAAAGTTTGAGGCCCCTGCTATAGACCATCCCTAGAGATATTGCAAATCCATGGGAAACAAGACAATTAGTTCTGCCCATAGATCAACTTGCTAGGTAATAAACACATACACAGCCAAATTCCATTTTCTGTCTCTTTCTAATGTACACACAGTTAACTTTCTATTTTTCTTAATTTTCAAGGCTTAACTTAATGGTAGTTACATGTGTAGATAGACATAACAGCACAGGAATTTTGAATCTCACGACACTGTAATCTATATTTAAACACAGACTGCTTATTGAAGCGGTCAACCTTTTTAACAAATATCAGTTCTCAGTTCACAGCTGCCTTCCTACTCATGATCACATAAAACCTCCTTATAGCAGTTAAAAAAAATTCTTGACAGGAAACAGCAATTTCTTCATATGCATTAAAACTATATTTTCCAATATATATAATCTGGTGGCTGCAAAAAAAGGATGAGCATAAGCAGATAGCTTGCCAAAGATAAATTTGAGAACTTCCATTTTGGTACAAAAGACATTTCTTAGGACCATCTCACTGCTTTGTTTTCTGAAAACAGAGAATACAAGTTAGAACACGCTGCATTATACATTTTAGACTAGTGAGAAGGCCCTAATGGTATTGGCTACATACTGTATGTTGAAAGATCCACAATATCACATAGAACTGGTAGATAAAGTATTGAATTCAGTTCTTACCAGATCCTTAATTTCTAAAATGTCAATATCTTTACCTCAGTGCTTATAGCCATAAAAGATTGTAGAGTGGTTTTCTTTTACATTCCTTTCACACAAGATAACAATTAAAATACTTGATAAATAAACAAAAGGTACATTTTTTAAAAAGATTATGTCAATAATATAAAAGCCAGACATAGAGATTTTTTGTGAGTGACCAAAGCTCACCAAAATCATAATGGGACACCTTAAATAAGCTGAATTTTCTGAGGGCTGGTCCTTGGTATTTTCTAGCAATCAAACAAAAATGATAGCTGTTTTAATTTTTTTTCAATAATACTTTTCAGAGTTCAATTTCTTGAAATGTGTAATTTATTGCAAAGATGCATAGAAAATAAACCCTCATAGAGATAACAATATAGATGGCTATAACTATTTAGATCAAATTTGAAAAATGAAACAGGAAGTCTTAAAGTAAAAGACAAGAAAAATTAAAACCATTTGAAATGTGACCTTCTAGAAGAGAATACCAGCCTTAAAATGTAAAAGCACTCTGGGGTGCTTGTTTGTAAGGGATGAAATTAATCTCATCTATGGTATGCTGTATCATTTTTCATGAGAAGGACAGTAATAGCTTCTGCTATTAAAGCATTCTACCATTTGGAATAATACTGTTGTTTGTGAAAAGCAGGAAGAAATGACAGACCGCAATTTAAATTCCAAATGCATTCATAAAATGTTGGGCATAAAAAAAGAGAATGCAACAAAAGTATTAGTTTTGTTGTTGAACACTATGAAAGTTAGGTCTTTTTTTAAAAATCATATATAAATTACATCTAGACAGAACAATTAAATGATCATATGGTGTGCTTCATGCAGCCATAAAGAATGTCAGACACATTTACCGTTGAATTTGTTGATTTTTTTTTTAATGTAGAGACCAAAATAAGCAAGTAAGAAAATAAACACTGCATGTCAAACCCAGTTGTGTTTTACTCCAGTGACTCAACCTGAACAGTCAAAAGACATTATTTCCATGAAAAGCCTGATAATTACAGGGATGATTCTAAAGTTACTTTATTTTAATGTACCCAAGAAATGTGCTCTAAATCAAGATGACTTTGTACAGGATAAAATAACTGTCTCAAATGATGCTTATAAGGCTGTTCATGCATATATAGTTCTATTATGTTGCAAAACTTAATTTTCCTTATTTAGAAGTTCTACTCAATTTTTTAAACCATGTTTCTCAAAATAAGTTTTAATATTAGGTACTAAAACTCCCAGATATTAAATGTAAAGAAGAAAATCCACAAAAGTGAGCTTGGAAACTTAAATTGTTTAATATAGTTGCCTTCTAAATAAATGAACTGAAAAGCAAATCAGTCTACAGAAAGTCACTTAAATCATTCTGTAAGTCATTCCCTACTATAGCTATAGGGAGCTGCAATCTCTGTTACATATAATTCAAGACAACATACATGCTTAAATAAAAAGTACATCAAGATACTGCATTTAAAGCCATATTTTAAAAGGTATATTCCTACACACTGCTGTCAGTGAACATGCAGAACACTATTATTATTAGAAAGGTTCTCCAAAGAAACAGTAGTAAGCAGAGGAACATGATGATGTCCTCTGAACCTTTTTCTTAGTTAGAATGTATTAGTCAAGCAATTTAAATTATTAACTTGCAAAACAAAGTAGCAAATAATTGCAGTAAACCCACCTTGTTTAACACCTAAGATTGTTAGGAAATATAAATGTATTACTGACACATTATGACCATGATGCATTAAGATTATGTTCTGAGCAAAATTAACACTTCAACTATGTTATCAAAATATTAAATCCTTTATCACATAAATAATATTTAAGTTTCATCAAATTGTAGTGCTTGACAATGTTAGCATATGCATTTGTGTTGGAAATAAGTCTACTTACAACTGAGTCTGTATCTGGACACTCCCTATAAAAAAGTAAAGAAAAAAATTATACAATTATAAAATGCACAAATGATTTTATTCACACAGTTCTGGTACTTCCTTTAATATTTTCAATTAATTTGAAACATTGCACTTGACCCATTTCTCTTTCAAACTGTGTTAAAATTTTCATTATAAATAATCCACATTCAACTGAATGAGATTTAAATAAAAGAAACTGAAAGTTTATGCTAAAAACACTGCAGAAGAAATATTCAGAGTAAATGCTGAAAAACCAAACTCACATCATAGTGCAAAAAAAAAAATTAAAAAAATCAAGGGAAGTCCAGAGTACCATGCTGTATTTTGGATGAATATACTTTAAGAGTCAGGTCTCTATGGATGATGTGCATAATAAATAAAAGTCACCAATCCTAATGAAATAGTCCACATGCAATTGCAAAACATTTTGGACAATAACTAGTTCTTAAAGCAATTAAGACTATTCTTAAAGGAATTCAGAGCTTCTGTCTTTTGGAATTTCATTCTTAGTTTGAGTTTGTCAAGCACAGTTGTAGTCAAGCACCAGAAGATGCTGGAAAAAATAATAGAATAACCTCTTAAGAAACACTTTTTTTAAAAAAAAAAAAGTTGTCAGCAGAAAGGCAGTGATTGCAAGCACATTATTCACAAGTATTATATCTTTCTGCTTGAATTTAAGCAGTATTATTTTAAAAATTTATCGACGCTGAATCTCTCTCACTGATTTATGCAAAAAGCAGAAACAATTATATTTACAGCATGTGGAATTACTTGAGTAGCATACAGGTCCTCTCTAATCTGCACCCTGCCAAATAAAGCCATAAGTACCAGTGTAACTGAACAGTGGTTTTATATAGTCAAACTGAACATCTTAAATGTGTGCTTATTAAAAAAAGAGAAAAAAATCAAATTTGTAGCAAACTAAACCATATTTTCTGAAATGCTAAATGGGTTAAATGTAAAAACTACAGTGACTTTAAAAACAGATATGAAAACTTGCTAACATGGAGGCATTAATGTAGAATTCAGTACAGGCTGTTAAATTGACAGTGAGATGAAGGATCCCATCTCCTCTGAAAGGCCCCACACAAAAAAACCACACGTGACCAAGTTTCTTATTGACTTATCTCCCTCTGCTAGCTAAGCTGAATTCACAGCAATAGAAACAGCTACTTTAAAAGCTATTTTACAGAGCAAAGGGACAATGTATTAGATTTCTCTCAAAAGGTATAACAAACAGTTGTTATGACATCTTCTTTTAAAAAGCATCTGTACTCAAACAAGACAGCCTGAAGTCCATAAAAGGTAAGAAAAGTGAAAGATGTGAGGCAACCTACAATGAAAGCAATTCAGCTCATAATGAAGATTTTCAAAATTAGAAAGCTAATACATCTAAAAAACTAATGGCAGATCTAGTATCATTCAGAGGATTGACAACACCTCACAGGATTCATTCTCATGATATAAAGCAAAACTCAATAGTCTGCAAATGCTGGTGAAATGGAAAATGAGGACATCAGGTTTTAGATGGATATGCTTTTACATTGCTAGATGCATGATCTTTCTAAGATTAAAGAACTAGGTCATGCTTCTACTATAAGGTAACATATTTCAGCAAATGAGGACTCTGTAAGGGAATTTAAGGATTGTAGCTAAAAACTAAACCAAACAGATCATGCAAAGCAGTGATTAGAAAAAGAAGTTAAATCCCTGACTGAACCTGTATAACAATATGCAATAGAATACATTGTGCATGGTATTTCCCTGTGTATAACCATTACTAGACACAATATCCAGTTTAGATGTCAACACATTAAAACCCTGTATTGATAAACTGAAAAGCCTACTGAACATGAGTTTTTCTAGGTGTGGAAAGCCTGCCCTACACAAACTAAACGAGCTTACAGCCTAATTTAACAGGATATTAAGAAAAAACTTGACCTTTAAGTGGAGAGAACTTTCTGATGAAACTTCTGATCAAACTTTGGGGCTAGTTCTGTTTTCAGAGGCCAGTTTTAATATCTTTAATCATGATCCGGATGAGGAGATCGAATGCACCTTCAGTAAGTTTGCAGATGACACCACGTTGGGAGGGAGAGTGTTGATCTGCTTGAAGGTAGGAAGGTTCTGCAGAGGGATCTGGACAGGCTGGATTGATGGGCTGAAGCCAAGTGTATGAGGTTCAACAAGGCTCAGTGCTGGGTCCTGCACTTGGGTCACAACAACCCCATGCAACAATACAGGCTTGGGGAAGGGTGTCTGGAAAGCTGCCTTGCAGAAAAGGACTTGGGGGTGCTGGTTGACAGCAGGCTGAACATGAGCCAGCAGTGTGCCCATGTGGCCAAGAAGGCCAACAGCATCCTGGCTTGTATCAGAAATAGTGTGGCCAGCAGGACTAGGGAAGTGATTATCCCCCCGTACTCGGTACTGGTGGGGCTGCACCTAGAATGCTGTGTTCAGGTTTGGGCCCCTCACTACAAGAAAGGCGTTGAGGTGCTGGAGCGTGTGTAGAGAATGGCAACGATGCTGGTGAAGGGTCTGGAGCACAGGTCTTCTGAGGAGTGTCTGAGGGAACTGGGATTGTTTAGTCTGAAGAAAAGGACTTGGGGGACCTTATCGCTCTCTCCAACTACCTGACAGGAGGTTGTAGGCAGGTGGGGGTAGGTCTCTTCTTCCAGATAACTAGTGAGAGGACAAGAGGAAAAGGCCTCAAATTGTGACAGGGGAGGTTTAGATTGGATATTAGGAATAATGTCTTCACTGAAAGGGTGGTCAAGCATTAGAACGGGCTGCCCAGGGAGGTGGCTGAATCCCCATCTCTGGAGGTGTTTAAAAGACATGTAGATGTGGTGCTTAGGGACATGGTTTAGTGCTGGACTTGGCAGTCCTGGGTTAACGGTTGGATCTGATGATCTCAAAGGTTTTTCCCAAACTAAATGATTTTATGATTCTATGATATGGAGTTCTATCATGTACAGCCTATAACAAGATCATTAGCTGAAGATGAAATCAGAAAAAATTTAGACTAACAATAACATTTTTAAAAGAGGTCATAAATAACTTACAATATTTTACTTAAGGACATAATGGACCCTGTATCATTTGAAAATCCTACATTAAAATGTGATGTTTTAGTTAATTTAGATTAATTTGGATTAATGCAAGAATCTCTGTAAAAGCCTATAGCATGTATTACATAGAAGGTCAATAGCATGCAGTCATACTTCATTCTTTCTGACCTTAGCATCTATTCATTTTTGTACTGTGTATAAATATAGAAATAAATAATGTAATATAAATCAACTTTCAGTCCAATTTATTGAAAGCAAGTGAAATTATTTTAACATTTCAGAGTGGCTGCATTGATTTATATTTTCTGATGGCATCACTGTGCCATGAAAAACAGAATTTCTCTTAGAAAGAGATATCCATATTATCTTTCAACATTAAATAAAATATCTTTGGGAAAAGATAGCATTTAGAAAAGTATTCAGATCCAATGGACAAGCATACAAAGGTATAAAGTGTTTCACACAGTACAGAAGCCAGTTTTAAGCCCTCAGTGCCCGAGAAAATTTTCTTTCTGTGACAGGTCAAGGAAAAACATGATCTCTGATTAATGATACATTGAGTGATATACCCAAGAAGAGTTAATTTGGAGCTTCCTGCCTTTGCTGTCTCCAGAAAGCTACTATTAAGAGCCCTCTAACTTTGCTGGGGCCAGATCATCTGCCAAATAATGGATGGAAGGAGATGCCTGTTTTGCAAGCAGGCTAATAGCATTACATGAGATTAGCTTGAGTAATAGTTCATGTGGTGGCAAAATAATTTTTGTTGGACAAGAAAAGCCAACAGCTACAGAACTCAATCAAACAACAGTACTCAATACTATCAAAATCACCACTTTGCAATTATGTAAATGCAAGAAACAAAAGGCAAATGATTGAACATACTTTTTTGCAGCTATTTGATACTGCAACAGTTTTGCATCACAAAAAAAAGAAAGTGTAGTACATAACTTTCCAAAGGTAATGGATTACTTTTAAAAGGGGACTAAAATTATTTAAAATATTAATATAATCAAATATTTATAACATTTTAATTTAAATATTTTAAACTAAATAATCAGAAAAAATAATTCTGTGTAACAGAGCAGTATTCTCAGATTACTGCTCACCAAAATCACACTACAACATAAAAAAGTAATGAAGAGAGGGTGGAGGAAAGATTAAATCACAGAAAAAACAGAAATAGAGAGGAATGGCTTAAAAAAAAACTGAACACCTTGGAGCACTAATGACATCATGACAGAGAGAAGAAAAAGTATTGTTTAGAAGCATATCACTATTAAAAACAAACACCAAAAGAAAAATAGCTATGACACTTTGTATGTGCAAATAACTAGCATCTGCAGTTCTTAGGTCATTAATTTTTCAGCACAATATTAAAACAACAAAGCTGGTTAAAGAAAAAAAAAAGAATGTATACATATGTTGCCAGATAATATATCTATATATATCTATATTTCTAAGTTTCTGTTAAATTGAAAGCTATTTTCTGTTAAATCAAAATACTTCCACTGAGAAAACACATTTAGAAATTATGAACAAAATACAATGAAATATAGTAACCATAATTACTAATATATAGAATGCTACCAATCCATCTAAGACAGAGAGCGTGCAGTAAATGTGACAAAGGGTATAAATAGGTGTAACAGGTTTATGTGGCAAGGTTGGGGGGGGGGGGGGGGCGGCGGCGGCGGCGGCTACAGAGGTGGCTTCTGTGAGAAGATGCCAGAAGCTGCCCCTATGCCTGATAGAGCCCATGCCAGCAAGCTTCAAGATGGACCTGCTGCTGGCCAAGGCCAAGCCCATCAGTGATGCTGGTAGTACCTCTGGGATAGCATATTAAGAAGGGGGAAAAAACCAAAATCTGTGCCAGTAGGAGAGAGGAGTGAGAATATGTGAGAGCAACAACTCTGCAGTCACCCAGGTCAGGGAAGAAGGAGGGGGAGGAGGTGCTCCAGGCACTGGAGCAGAGATTCCCCTGCAGCCCATGGTGAAGACCATGGTGATGCAGGCTGTGCCCCTGCAGCCCATGGAGGTCCACAGTGGAGCAGATACCCACCTGCAGCCTGTGGAGGACCCTAGGCCACACAGGGATGTGACCTGAAGGAGGCTGTGCCCCTGTGGGAAACCTGCACTGGAGCAGGCTGCTGGCAGGACTTGTGACCCCACGGGGGACCCACGTTGAAGCAGTCTGTTCCTGAAGGACTGCACCCCCTGGAAGGGACCCACACTGGAGCAGGGGCAGAGTGTGAGGAGCCCTCCGCCTGAAGAGGAAGGAGCGGCAGAGACAAGGTGTGATGAACTGACCACATCCCCCATTCCCCATCCCCCTGCACCACTGGGAAGGAGGAGGTAGAGAAATTGGGAGTAAAGTTGAGCCTGGGAAGAAGGGAGGGGTGGGGGGGAAGGTGTTTAAGATTTGTTTTTATTTCTCATTACCCTACTGCGATTTGATTGGCAATAAATTAAACTAATTTCCCCAAGCTGAGTCTGTTTTGCCTGTGATGGTAATTGCTAAGTGATCTCCCTGTCCTTATCTTGACCCACGAGCCTTTCGTTATATTTTCTCTCCTCTGTCCAGTTGAGTAGGGGAGCGATAGAATGGCTTTGGTGGGCACCTGGTGTCCTTCCAAGGTCAACCCACCACACTGGGACATCAATCATGAGTTAGAATAATGGTCTTTCAGAAATGAATGTGCACATGATTTACTGGAAAAAAATTTTTTTTTTTCTGTTCTATACAGTACACAAAAGTTTTTCTAACAAAAGAATAAGTGAAGCTTCAGTTCTGCAAACACAGACATACAGTACTTTTTCCACATAACAGAGCTACTATTTCATTAGGAGTACACATGAGAATCATGCTATCTACAATGTTTAAATATAGAAAAAGGGAGAACTAGTTACCCATGCCAAGGAAAGAATGAAGCATGAGTAGACTACTCTGAATACATTTATATTATTTCCCTAAAATCCTTAGTTACAAAAATCTTAAATAGCTGTGATGTTTTCATATTCATAGCATTCCTCTAAACTTGTTATAAAACCATTTGTTGTTAAACATCAGCTAATGTTTATCTCTATACATTTACTAGTTTTCACACAAGACAAGGCTTTAAGTTAGAAATATACTTACACAAGCTCAGTATCTTTTTCTTTTTTCATTATTCCTGATAAACCAAAAGGCTTCCTCTTCCGTGGTTTTATCCCTATGAAACAAACACTTTTCATTTAAAGATCAAAGAGATGAGTATCAAAGAGATGAGTATATATTTAGCAATGTCAAACACTGGTTGTCGTGGTTTAACCCCAGCTGGTAATTAAGTACCACGCAGCCGCTTGCTCACTCCCCCCTCACCCAGAGGCATGGGGAGGAAAATCGGAAAAGAATTTACATCTTGATAAGTATATAAGAACAATTTAATAATTGAAATAAAATAAAAACAAAATAACAATAGTAATGATAACAATAACAGTTATAATGAAAAGGAGGGAGAAGGGGAGAAGAATGAAATCGAAAGGGAAGGAAGAAAAGAAAACTAGTGATGCACAGTACAACTGCTCACCACCTGCTGACTGATGCCCAGCCAGTCCTTGAGAAACTATCTTCCAGCCCTGGCCAACCCCCTCCACCCCAGTTTATATACCAAGCATGACATCCCATGGTATGGAATACCTCTTTGTCTGGTTCAGGTCAACTGACCTGGCTGTGTCCCCTCCCAGTTTCCTGTGTCCCTCCAGCCCTCTGGCTGACAAGGCCCAAGAAATATTAAAATTCTTTAACCATTGTGCATTAGGCTTATAAAGTATTGTAGGTCTCATTTTCATAGAAGTTTGTTTCTCAAGAGAAAAACAGGTTTCTGGTCTACTGAAATACGTTAAAGTTATACATATTCACATGTGAATATCCTTCTCTCCTCAGCTTCAGGCCCTATCAACAAGACTGTTAGGCAAATAATTATGCTACAGCTCACCTTCAACTGCACTGGATGTGTTACATTCTTCAAATTCAATAGGGCCTTAAAGAAATGACAATGAAGATAAATGTTAGGTTAAGTTTAACCTCAAATGAAGGTCAAATCCTAAGATATTTTAACAACTATTAATATTTCCTGAAAATACTAAATAATTCAATTACAAATGTAGGTGGTAATGAAAAACCACAATTACTCTGCCAATGGTCAAACAGATTGCAAAATCATACATGTACAGCAAATCATTTTTTTCACTCTTTCATACTGAAAAATTAAAATACTAGTGCACACTGTCTAAATAAAATTGAATTGCCTATGTTATTAAAAGCACATGAAACGTTTCTAATTTGTTTCCTCTTCTCGTTCAAAATTGCATCTATAATATAGTGTAAGGCTTTCAATTTATCTTCTTTTAATGAACAAGATCTATGTAAAGAAAAATCAAAAAGGAAAAAAACATAGCTATAGCACTAATTTTTATATTCACACTTTTTCTAACTCTGCATTGTTAGTTCCTCTGACTTCATAGTCAGTTACCTGGACAGTTAAAAGTGATGTGCAGAATCTTAAACATAGCAATAAAGAAGATAAAAAAGTTTTAAAAAAATCATTAAGACTAAACAGGACAAAAAAATAGAGAGCACTGGTTAAGTGCCATATCTAAATAAATTCAGTATTGTGGCTTCCCTTTATAATTGTGACAGATGCACTTAACCCCTTAACCAAACTAGCAGTAGTTTGGTACAGGCTCCAAAGGAGGTAAAGGCCTGAGCCATAGCTGGGCCAAGAACTCCTCCAGGAACCCCACAAAGGAACAGTGACACAGTGAGCATTGATACATATAAGCTTGGAACACCGATCATGAGATTAACACATGAATAGTGGGTGGTTTTTCCAAGACTCATTTATCAAGGAACAAAGAAAGTTGCGGGTACAAGAAGTCTCATGCATACTTTTCCTATTGTATGCAATTTGACTACACCACTTTATCCTACAAATGTGGCAGCCTGAGTGAGCCACCTTTGAGCTCTCCCTGCTAGGCAGCGTGGCTGCATGGTGGTGATCTCCTCTTGAGCTGGGATGCCCCTCAAGGTTGCTCCTCAAGGCAGAGAGACCTTTTACCAACAACAGATCTTTGGTAAGTGGCCAATATCATGCAATAACCTTGCATTATAGTGCACTAAGGTTTTGTCTTGGTAACTTTGATTCTGTCTTGGTAACTTTGAATCATTGCTATATCCTTTGTGCAGTACAGTAATAGAGTGAACCTTGTCATCAAACTTTGTTATATCACACTTTTACATCATCATATTTCAATAAAACCACTTTTGTTGATACCTTTGACAGTGGTTAAGTGGTCTAAATCACCCATTCGTGACAAATTGGCATAGTCAGCAGGATCCTAATTCAGCATTCACAACAAGTTGACACAAGGTAACAGCCATTGCAAAGGGCAGTCCTAACCCTCATTCTTTCAATCTGACTATTTAACCCTACTATGAGCCACTTCAGGGAGCAAACTTGCAGAAAAAACAGTGATTTTCCATAAGACCTTGTTCAGGGAGTTAAAATGGCAGAATCACGCCAGCACTTATGCAAGTGCAAAGAAAGCAGAGAGCACATGCAAACTGGCACCATTACTTTCAGCCCCTACTAAGAATTAGCCCCTTGGCCCGTATTTGAAACGGTAACTTACAACTGAACCAACAAAAGTAAAACCAAAGTTTATCATTTTAGCACTGTGACACAGGGGTTATTACTTTTCTTTCTGTAATCATTTTGATGGAGTATACACATTACAGATAAGACAGAGGAAAAAAACCCCACAAAACTGTTCCCAATTCTATACTCTAATGTAGTCAAACTTCCCCTCCCTTTGCACCTTATGCAACTACTTCAAGTGAGAGACTGAAATCTTGAAAACTTCAATTACAAACAACTGGAAGTAAATAGATTGTGGAAACCTCAAATACAGAAACTACTTTCACTCCTGCCCCAAAACACACGTGTTAGTAAGTACTCTGATTTATTTATCTTTATTATGAAATTACAATTATTGTAGAGCATCTACCATAAACTCAAAAGCTGTGCAATTTTCAGGGTGTTTTCACGTAAAATAAAAGCTGTACTTGCAAGCATTTTCCAGTTTTTTCACTTGTATTCTTTTCAAAATGAATGTCTTAAAATAAGTCGCTGATATAAACAGATCTTAGATACAAGAAAAATGGAGACTACAAGCTTCAGTTTATTTTTAAATAGTACAACACAGCAAATCATTGTGCTGCAATTAGAGATACCACAATGAAAGTAAAAAATAATTTAGCTGTGAATTAGCATTGCGAATTACACAACTGGGATTAACTACATGAATCAAATACAAATTAAGTACCTCAAATGGTTCTATTTGTAATGTAACCCTCAAAATGTATATTTAAATCTTGCAGTGTAAATATGTTTCATTCAGTATAAACACTACATTTTGATAGCATTTCTCAAACTGCAAATGAAAAAAATTATGCTTATGTCAAATAGAAAGACAATTGAGAATCTCACAATGTAACTTGATACTCACTGATGTTAAACAACTTTATTTTAGTCATTAGATAAAATGTACCAAATATTTTCTTTGAAAATTTGCAGAGATCTAATGATATTTTTTTAAAGGTGTGCTCAAGGTAATGATTTATATTACTGTAATTAAGACTGAGTCTGCAAAACTTTCCCTGCCATTAAAAAAACCCTGGGTGCTTGTAAAACCAACAGCAGGATGAGAATCTGGAAATAGAACCCATCAATATCTCATTTCTGTATAATGTAATTGTTTGGCTTCCAAATGAAGCTCTTGAGAACAGAATATCAAAAGGCTAATCTCAAATGGCAGTCTTAAATGCACTTTTAAGTTTCAATTATTAAATAACTTCAAATGCAAGTCTAATTATTCAATATGACAAGATGAAATACAAATTCCTAACAGCGCTCCCATTCTACTACTACACATTGTAAATAGATGGATATTATAAGCTGCTCTTCCAATCCCTTCTTCTTTGCTCTCCATTAAATTCACAGTAAAATAAAGTCAGTGTTCTCCACAAGTCAGCAAAACTGGGTGTCTTACAAAATAATTAAAAAAAACCCACCAGAAAACCTGATTCAGGGAACTGTAGATCTCAACATCCTCACACTGATTTAATCAACATTTTAAGTATTTAAACTCTAAAAACTAAGAAAAATACCATAAAACATAGAAGCTGAAGAACAAATCAATTACTTGTTCAGCACTACACTTCAGACAATACATTTTTCATCAGTTTGCTAAGGATTCAGCTACTCCAGTTTCTTACTTCCACACATATTCCCATTTGGCCAGGAGAAAAACAAAAACCAAAGTAAACATACTCATCCCCAAAATAAAAACAGAAGGAAAAACCTGTAAACAACAGAGATTTAAACATATTTTAAGAGAAAAACAAAACTTAAGCTTTTTCAGAATAGCATCTTTTTCTTTACCCTTCCCAGCTATTATGACTGATCCCCAGACTTTTTAAGACTTTTACACTAATGAATAAAATATATAAAAATTCAAGGCTCAAGTAAAACTCATCCTTATTTCAGATCAGTATCTTTAACCATCACTTCTACCACAAGCAGAAAGCAAAGATTTTTGTTAACAACTCAAAGTTTCTGTATTTTGTCCATTACACTTGCCTAACACTTGTCTTTGAGGGTGTTTTTTTTACAGCTTGATAAGAGACAAACACTCACGCTTAGCTGAAACATAAACAGATATGATGATCAGATTAGTATTTTTAATTTCATTTAACAGAAGCCGACTTATCCCCCCAAAATTTATCTTGCTCTGGCAACAATGTATTCTTTTCTCATAGGGAAGACTAAAACACAATCTGAAAAACTCAGTTACTGAAGAATTGGCATAGATAGTAATGAGATGGAAGCTGCACAAAAAAATTCAGTAAGAAGGTTCTACTTTTCACTATGAAGTTAACTTGGAAATTTTAAATACTCTTCCTTCTTAATGATACCTAATACCTTATTAGTGTTAATAGAAAAATCCCTTCTCCCCACACACTCTCTCTCCTTCCCTTGCATCTACTAGCTGCTTTACTACAAGAAAGATAAATATCAACCATGAAAACAGCATTCTCTTACAACAAATTGTTGCAAGAAAAAATGCTTCCATAAAGAAAAAAAAGATGGGTCACTGTAATAGGAGACTCTCCTGAGGGGAACAGAGGTCCAACATACTGACCAGACCCACTTCTTAGGGAAGTATGCTGTTTCCCTGGGGCCTGGGTTAAAGATGTGACAAGAAAACTTTCTACCCTGGTACGGCCCAAGGATTATTATCCATTATTGCTTTTTCATGTAGGAGAATAAAGTTGCAATAAGAAGTTCAAGGGCAATCAAGAGAGACTTCAGGGCCTTGGAACGACTGGTTAAAGGATCAGGAGCACAGGTAGTATTCTACTCTGTCCTTCCAGTTGCAGGGAATGATGAGGGAAGAAACAGAAAGAGCCAGCAGATCAATACCTGGCTCCGAGCCTGGTGTCACCGGCAGAATTTTGGGTTTTTTGATCATGGGTCGGTCTACACACCACCAGGCCTGCTGGCAACAGATGGGGTACACCTGTCTCAAAGAGGGAAAAGGATCTTTGCGCAGGAGTTAGCAGGGCTCATCAAAAGAGCTTTAAACTACATTTGAAGGGAGAAAGGGATAAAGCCAGGCCCACTAGAGATAAGCCTGGGCATGGCATGCCAGTGTTTGAGGGACAGTGTGCCAGTGAGGTCCTTCAGTCTGCCATATCAGTGGGGGTAGGGGATGGAGATCCACGCGGCAGCAAAGACACAAGGGTTGTTGATGAGTTAGAAACCACAGAAGCACCTGAGAACAGTCACATAGGAATTAGGGCTTCTCCCCCCCAAAAAGGTGACAGGATGAATAGCCCAACTGAAGTGCATCTACACCAATGCCTGCAGCATGGGCAACAAACAGGAGGAGCTGGAAGCTGTTGTGCAGCAGGAAAACTATGATATAGTGGCCATCACAGAAACCTAGTGGGATGACACACAACTGCAGTGCTGCAGTGGATAGCTACAAACTCTTCAGAAGGGATGGGCAAGAAAGGAGAGGCAGTGGGGTAGCCCTGTATGCGAGGGAGTGTTTTTACTGCCTAGAGCTTGATGATGATGATGAAAGGGTTCAGTGTTTATGGGTAAGAATCAGGGGAAAGGCCAACAAGGCAGATATCATGGTGGGAGTCTGTTACAGACCACCCAACCAGGATGAAGACACAGATGAAATATTCTATAAGCAGCTGGGAGAAGTCTCATGATTGCTAGCCCTTGTTCTCATGGGGGACTTCAACTTACCAGATGACTGCTGGAAATACAATACAGCAGAGGGGAAACAGTCTAGGAGGTTCCTGGAGTGTGTGGAAGAGACCTTCCTGCCACAGCTGGTGAGGGAGCCAACAAGGGAAGGAGCCGTGCTAGACCTCTTGTTTGCAAACAGGGAAGGATTGGTGGGTGATGCGATAGTTGGAGGCCATCTTGGGCACAAATATCATGAAATGATAGAATTTTCAATTCTTGCCATCCACATGTGCCAAAAGACAAGCTGGCAAGGAAGATGACCGACCTGGCTGAACAGAGAGCTTTGCCTGGAACTGGGGAGGGGAAGAGAGTTTATGACCTTTGGAAGAAGGGGCAGGCAACTCAGGAGGACTACTACAAGAATGTCAATGTCATGAGGTTATGCAGGGAAAAAATTAGAAGGGCCAAAGCCCAACTAGAACTTAACCTGGCTACTGCCGTAAAAGAAAATAAAAAATGTTTCTATAAATACATTAACAACTAAAGGAGAATGAAGAAGAATCTCCACCCTTTATTGCATGCAGGGGGAAACATAGTGACAAAGGATGAGGAAAAGGCTGAGGTACTTAATGCCTTCTTTGCCTCACTCTTTAATAGTAAAACTAGTTGTTCTCTGGGTACCCAGCCCCCTGAGCTGCTACAGACAGGGATGGGGAGCAGAATGAAGACCCCATAATCCAAGGGGACATGGTTAGTGACTCAGACACACAAGTCTCTGGGGTCAAATGGGATCCACCTGAGGGTACTAAAGGAGCTGGCGGAAGAGCTCACCAAGCCACTTTCCATCATATATCAGCAGTCCTGGTTAACTGGGGCAAATGTGATACCCATCTGCAAGAAGGGCCAGAAGGAGGATCTGGGGAACTATAGGACTGTCAGTCTGACCTCGGTGCTGGGGAAAGTTATAGAGCAGGTCATCTTCAGTGACATCACACAGCTACTTGGAGTCCAAGGCAGTATAAGTTTGACCCTGAAAAATGTCTCACCATTTAAGACACAAAATATGCATAATATTAATTTTTTGATCCTAGTATTTGACATTAAAAACATCTAAGCAACATCAGGTAAATGTGCCAGTATCCAAGTCAATAGTTGCAAAAAGGTCAAACATAGGTGACGACCCCAATTTTCCACTCCTGTTTGATCTTTCTGAACCACACTATCAAAAATGATATAGAACTACACCATCCTTTGGTTTATATCAGCTATGACAGTAAAACAGAGAGGCACTCTGTGAATTAAACTCCCAAGGCTTAGGAAGAAGTTTAATGCTAGTAACAGTATTTCTTATACTGTTTTTGTAGAAACCCCTCCTTCCCTCAAAAAGGGCAACCAATAGAGACAAATTCTTCAAAACAAATCCATTTCAACATTACACAGAAAGCATTTAAATTACAGGCTCTATTAATAAAAGATAGGAATTTGAAATTTTATTGTTATGGTTAAACTTGGGCTTAGGTACAAAGAATGCAAGTCTAAGAATCATTTAAGCCAATTGCCAGATAGGCAAGTGTATGTGTTAAACACATACCTGTAAGAAAGCATCAAGAATTTTCCATTTTAGGCTTTTTGTTAATATTGAACAATTTCACACATATGAAGTTAGATTGATAGCTAAACAAGATGGAAAATGTCTGTGTAGCTAGCTCAATTAGCTAGTGCTTTGACATTTTCCTCTTTTCCTGCACCCATACTATTTAGGCAACAGGTCAAGGGGTACTCCACTGTACCTTCCATTGTCAAAATGCATACAAATTGATATCCATCATTTAAAACGGAATATCTGACGCAGAAGGCCATCCAGGTGATCTATGACAACTAAGACAACAATAAAAACACATTGAAGAAAAAGCAGACAAGATCCTGCAGTTCCTGAGAACTATTATGGACACACCAAGTCCAATGTAAGTCAAGTGAGAATTCATTTTCAAATGCTGAAGTAAATATTCTTGTTCAAGAAAGAGTATGACATACAGACCCAGTTGACCCAGACAGTCAATTCAGTGCAGAAGTTGTCCAATAGTAGTTTGCCCTGGTATAAAGTACTACCACACTACAGTATTATGGCCAATGAAATTATGAGTTAATTAGAAATGGGACCCTGTGCAGCACAACTTAGGGATCAATGTAAGAATACTATATATGCAGGTTAGGATGTATTTCAATTTTATTAGAAAAGCAGAATATGCAACAAGATAGAAGGTTTTGAGTCTGTTTTTAAGTCAAACTTTAGTTTTCTGTTTTGCTTTCCCTAGTTTAAAACCACACTTTTCCTCAATAAGCTTGTTACAATATTCAAGCCATTGCTCTTCTCTAACATTGCAGTCTACTAAAAATGAACTACAGTACAGATGTTTATAAACAGGTTTCCAAATATTTTCAGACTTCAGAAAGTTTCATTTTTTATGCTTTATCTTCTGAAAGAAGAAAAAAAATACACTTCTTCCTTCCAATTTTGCTATGTATGCTTCCTGTGACAATTTCATGTTTGAGAAGGCCATTTAGTTAACATTTATTCTGTCCAAAGAATGTTTTCTGTCTTAAAATAAAATATGCCTCCAACAAATAAAAAAACCTAACCAAAACCCCTTTCCCCTCAATATTAATTCCATATAAGGTTATGCCATTTTATAAAAGTAAACTATAGGTCTTATTTATTGTATTAGCATAAAACATGTCTCAGGACGTTATTTCTATTCTCAGATGTTTAAAAGCTATTCATCCACAATTTTATTATCATAGTAGTACCCATCCTACATACTACTGCATTTTCTGATGACTATCATTTAATTAATATCTTTTTACTACTTAAGTTATTGAAATGAATATTTCTTTGCTCCCACAGCCCAGAAAGATTATTTGCCTCAGGCTGCAACTGTTTCTTTTGTAAGCAGGAAAATTCAAGAGAACCTGACAGTACTTCATTTGAGTCCAAAAATCACACAAAACCCAGCTTTTGCCCTGTTGCATCTACAAATCTCTAAAGGGTTTTTTTTATTATTTTTCCATTTTTGCCCCATCTCTCACTTGCTGCTGAATATATTTATACTCTTACTTTAGTGTTTTAGCTAGCTCTGTGGAAGAAATCATACCAATATACTGCAGAATCATAACAAAGTCCAAAAAAACTGTAACAACTGTATGTTCCCAGAAGGCATGGCAAAAGCATTCTTAAATATTATGTTGATGTGACCTTTTATTGATATTTTTTTTTACACATCAACAACATACACTATTTTCTTTTTTGCTGTTATCTCCTTTTGTTGAACAGTTGAATGCAGTTGAGTTTGGGATTGTAATTTTAAAAAAATTCTTGCTAGACATCACAGACCGCTTTTGATTTCTCAGAGTACTTCAGGGGAAGTGGATGTTCATCCAATTCATTCTGTGAATTGGATGGGCTCTCGTGGTGGTGCACTTTGCCCCCTTCTCTGGGTTGCTCTATGACCTCAGGAATCCCCATTAGGCCTTGGCATTTGTGTAATGAGTTGGGCAGTTAAGTGCCCCTTGACTGTACCAGAAACTCTTGCATGGCTGATGTGGGGAACGGCACTGTCTTACCAGGAACTCCTGTTGCCTGGCCAAGGTAGGGAATGAGAGGGGGGATAATCAGTCATCCCCTGACAGCCCTGGAACAGTCCCAACTCAAATTGTAGCCTGAGTGGAACGGTACCCTTGTTCTTGGAATTTTGAAAAATTACTGGCTCAGGTTAGGCCGGGATGAAAATTTACAGATTACTAAAGTAAATAATCTCGCAACATTACAAACAGTGGTCCTAAGCGAGACCCTTTTTGCTCTCCTGGATTGCAGGGGGCTGTGACCAGCATCTCCCTCTGAGCGGGACACCACTCAGAGGTTGCGAACTCCCAAGTTTACAAAGTTATGAAAACCATTGTCAAAAGCTGATGATGGGGCCTGGGTTGATAACCCTGCTCCTCAAGGCTCAAAGCTTCGCCCGTTGAGAAATGCAAAGGCATTCGACATATTTCACTGAACTCAAGGGGAACTTTTAAAAGGTATACCTTTGTACATTTATATATATATCTATACATCTATTTCTTTGTGTCTATGTGCATGTGTGTGTGAATTGATTTAGGGACCTCATAGCAAGTATAGTATGTGTTACCATTTTTGATCTGTAGTTAAATCACTGTTGTAATTGAAGTGCTTCCAAGATCTTGTGATCCACCTTAAAACTGTGAATAAATCTTAGACAACATTTAGACATAAACCATTGACCAAGTCTGAGACTAGCCACACCTAAGCTCCATCAGGAGTTTAGAAAGCAAGGGCGCCCACTCTAAACCTTGCAACTCAACAGGAGGGTCTCCCTTACCCCTCTGCATCTTTGGTCTCCATGTAAATCATTCTAGCTTGATTTTAACTTGATTTTTCCTTTGTGTGTTTCATGCATGCAATAAGCAATAGAATGAACCTTGCCATCAAACTTTGTGAAGTTGCACTCCCACAAATTCCTATTAAAACTATTTTGTTCATACCTTTGATGGTGATTCTTTAAGCAACCTAAACCACTCATTCATGACAGCTCTTCTTTCTCAAATATGAGTCCGAACATTTTTTCACACACTAGGAAAAGATCACCAAGCTTTCAAGTTCAGGTGTGGATTTGTGTGTGTGTATGTATACATACATGTCAAGAACTTCCTTTCCAACACTATATATTCAATGAAGATGCTACAGCAAAAATAACTTTTGTATTCAATATGAATTTTTCTTGCTACTGCTTAAAATACAATCACACTAAAAGGAAAAGCTTAACTGGCTTCCTCAGAGAATCACATCTGTAGCTGTGGTGAAAATTTAATTAATTGATTACTGCTTATGAAAAAGCCTTTGTCTTTAATTAGGGATTGCTTAACTTGGACAGGGAGCTCAGGGAGCTCAAGGACAACTTTAATGAGCAGGTGGTCTTTGTCCTGAGCCCCCTGAACAAGCAAGATATGAGCAGGACCATCCAGACAATCAATATTGTGTGCAGCTGTGTCATGACAGTAACCCCAACATGCTCGGGTGTCTGGCCAATGACCCTGGCATGTGTGAACCTTATGAATCATGAGATAGTGCACGCCTGCACTTAGCCTAAACTTAATAGTTTGCATACGCTGTGTAAACTATTTTTGTTTTTCACCAAGTATAAAGGTGGGCAGGCTTCGGGACTGGGCCAGAAGCCTCACCTACGGGTGGATGCACCACATAAGAATTTTCCCAGTTACCGAGAGACTCCTGGCACTGGCTGCAACGGGGCTTCCCAGCCAAAGGGTGGGCCTGGATGATGTTAAGGTGGTAATTGGTGATGTATCCTTTTCTTAGTCTCTGTAATGCTTTGCAGTAATAATTTGATGCTTTGCTCCTATTGCTCTTTTATCATATTGTGCATAATAACTAGTACTGTTTCCTTTTATCATATTGCATGATATTTTTTTATTTATTATAGTGTAATATAATAAACTGCATTTATTCTTATATTTGATTTGGAGTCCATTTTTGCTTGGTATCCAGTCAATCAGCAAAACAGTAGTCCTGCCTGCCAAATAATGTTAAATTCCTAGTTGGTTGGTATATTCAGCTAATATTGGCAATGCAATACTATCAGTTTTCCACTTGGATTAAGAGACTTTTAGAGCAAAACCTGTACAGTTCTAATTTTCCAGACAATTAAAAATAAATAACTTGTAAATTAAAACAAGTTTTCAAATTAGGTATATGTAATTTTTTATTTTTTTTAAATCTATGCTGGTAAATGAAACTTCCTAAAGCCTACACCAGCTTTGGCAGGTTTCTTGTCTTTGAAGGAACTCAACTTTTGCAGGCAAAATCAAATATATATCTAGGACAGGAACCAAGACATATTTGTTGGTACAGATCTTGAGCTTACATCTCCTCTTTGAAAACAGAGCTGTAACAGCACAGCACCCTTAAAGATTTGCCTCAAGCCCAGCTTTTTATAAAAATCCTCAAAAATATCCACACTTAATTTCTCCCATTATCTTCTGAAATATAGCAATGGACTGCCTTCTTTTACAAAGGATACTTTACTGAATCTCTTGGGCACTGTCAGTATTGAACTAAACTCATTCCTTGGTCAACCATCTGTGTAGAATTATGTATGGGCACAGGCTTTGAGAAACTGAAACACTTCTGGCTATTTATGCATCTAGTCACAAGTGTTGACCACATTAAAATATTCATAATATTTACAGAAAATATAAAGAAAATAATTTATAAGAACATAAACGCTTGCTTTGTTATACTTCTTTGTAGAAAAGGAACTCTAAGATATGCAGAGCTGTTAAAAAAAAAAGTATTAACCATTTTTATTGTTTATTGCCATCTATTTTGTTGCTGTTTAGCTTCCTAGAAAAGCATTTATATCAATTCTATGAATTATTGTAGACAAATTGTAAAGGAATGAAGGCAGGTTAATTAACATTGATAATATACAGCTGTGGGCTGGATTCAGGGGTGGTGAGTTGGCTGATGTGGATGATGTGCAGCTGTGGCTGGTTCCTGCTAAGTAGTTAAATAGCTCTAAGGACCACATGAAGCTGGATGAAGAGGGACTTGGAGTCTTTGAATGTAGGAGAGGCCCTGAGAGAAGAGAAAGGCCTGTATGAGGGGAGGCTGGCTGGAAGAAGAGTATGGAGAAGAAAGATTCTGGATGCAGTGGAGGCAAGCAGCAGGGTGGACTGGCCTGAAGAGGCTGAAGAAACAGTGTGGACAGTAGATGAACTGTTGAAACCTTGTGGGGGGTTGGTGGCTGTGCTGGGGCAAGGTGTGGGAGCTACCTATTGAAGTTAATCTGGTATGGGATAGTAAAAGCCTTGTTGCAGCTGGCTAGTTTTGATAGTGCTATGACAAATTATGTTATCTAACCAACCCATGGAGGAAAAAAAAAAGAGCCATATGCAGCACTATCTTAAGTCTTTCTCTCAAAGCAGAGTTTATTATTCAAGTGCATTAAAAAAAAAACTAGTAGCTTTAATCAAAGCAAGTTTCAGTATTCCGTGGCCCTTGCTTTGCATCTCAATCTCTGGGGAAGAACTAACTTGTTGCTAAAATTTCTTGGAGGAATGCAGGTGTCCTTAAACCCTTTTTCATCTACTTGATCTTGTTAATCTTGCATGTTTCTTCATTAGATAGAAAACATGTAGTTTAACACAACATGCTAATGTAAAAAGGAATATTAACATGGAGTGAGCACAACTGTGCATTTACAGTATGCTAGTTACTTTGCACTAGCTTCCTAGTAGTGGTGCAGCTTGCATCAGTGCTCTTGCATTTGCTTTGGGGGGGGGAACCCAAAACAAACCCAATGCATAAGCAGTGCCCCATAGGCATTTAGGACTAAAATGCATATAAAAACAATTAGAAAAGACCTGATGGCATGTCAAATTTAGACTGAACTTTGCATTAACTCCCTGTTGCCACCAACAGCCAGCCACATCGAACCATATGTTATCAGAACCATAAAGCATCAAGGATTCAGGCAATGCTGGCAGCATTAATGACCTTGTATAGAATTCAGATTAAACAGTTCTGATTACTATTTGGATGGCAAACAATTGTTTATTAACAATTTTGCAGCCTGTGAAAATGCCACATTGCTTTTACTAGGAATGCCATACCTAAATGGAGGACTATAAGGATGTTACAGGGTTATGCAGGGAGAAGATTAGAGAGGCAAAAGCCTAGCTAGAGCTCAAGCTGACCACTGCCATAAAAGATAACAAAAAATGTTTTTACAAATACATTAATGACAAAAGGAGGGCCAAGGATAATCATCCTTTATTAGATGTGTCAGGGAACGCTGTTGCAAAGGATGAGGAATAAATAGGCTGAGGGACTTAATGCTTTCATTGCCTCAGTCTGTAATAGAAAGACCAGCTTCCCTCTGGGTACTCAGCCCCCAAACTGGAAGACAGGGATGAGGAACGGAATGAAGTCCCCACGGTCCAGGAGGAAACTGTCAGTGACCTGCTGCCCCACTTAGAAACACACAAGTCTATGGGGCCGGATGGGATACACCTGAGGGCACCGAGGGAGCTGGTGGAGGAGCTCGCCAAGCTGTTCTCCATCATTTATCAGCAGTCCTGGCAAACTGGAGAGGTCCCAGAAGACTGGAGGTTAGCCAGTGTGACGCCCATCTACAAGAAGGGCCAGGAGGAGGATCCAGGGAACTACAGGCCTGTCAGCCTGACCACAGTGCCAGGAAAGGTTATGGAGCAGATCACCCTGAGTGCCATCATGCAGCATGTGCAGGGCAACCGGGGGATCAGGCCCAGCCAGCATGGGTTTATGAAGGGCAGGTCCTGCTTGACTAATTTTATGATATTTTAACAAATGCAAACTTCTAGCCCCTCCATAAAGTTCAAGTTTATTGGATGGATAGTGAATACAAGAAGCATTTTTATGGGCTTGTGTTTTTCACAGCCCAAAGTCTAGATGCTTTTACTGATACACTTGGACAATTTGCATGTGACTACTCCTCTTTGCCAGATTTTCTCTGCCTACTTGTGTGGTTAAGAATACAGGGTTGCAGTGTAAATCACATTCTGGCTGATTCCAATTGTGAAAGATGGATCAAGCTAGTGCAAAAGCAATGAAGAAATATTTATTATAGTTAAAAGATGACCCAACACCCCTTTCACACTGAATAATGGCACAGCATTACCAACAACCACTAACAATAACACCAGAACAAGTTAATGAAAATAAATAATTAAATTTTACTTTTGCTCCTGATTTTTTTGAAAATGCAGCTGAGTCTTCTCATTTGGCCTTCAAAGGTACCTTTTCTGGGTAAACTGTGTAGTGGAAAAAACCTAATACAGGGACAAACACAGTTTCCCACATACAAGAAGAGGGCACGGTAATTCAGTAGCTAAAAATGGAAAATCATTCATGACCAACTACAACTATATAGACATTCACAAATATCTTTAAACATATTATATATTATCCTGCCAATTTCAGACATAAGATCTTAGAAGAACATGAGCTCATACTTCCTAGCAGTTTCTATTTCATGTGGCATCAACTTTTCATACTGGAACAAACCAATATTTGTTTATAGATTATTATTAGATTAAGTAAATAAAGCTAGAAGTCATTGATATGTCACTGAACTGGAATACATATCATCTCCACTACTGATTTAACATATACTTTGGGTAAAAAGTAGACCTTTTCTGCCATGCTATAAATGAATTTTCCAGGGAACATGGAGCAGAAGCCTATCAGAAACAGAAAATTGATTCATCAGAAGTGGACAACAATAGTTTTGATCAACACTGCAGGACCATGAGTGACAGAAGCATCTTCCAATTGATGGTATTACACCTGCTATTAAACCTAGTAACAGGAACATGTAAGCTTTAGAAAACAGTTCAGAGAACAAATTAAATTCTGACCTGAAGCCTGACTGGTTATTGTATGCCATGCCACCTCTCTTTCTGTTTTTCAGTGTTTTACATTTAAGTGATTTTCCCCCCAGTTAAAATTAAAAGATTTGCAACTGAATGTGGCTATTTTTTTTATGCTGAATAGAAAAAAATAATGAATAAAGCTTCTTCAAATATTGTATTAATACTAAACATTCAAAATAAAGTAAATTCACTAAGAATTAAGTGCTAAAGCTGACTAAAGTTATTTAGGTAACAGTTAAAAAAGCCATTGTAAGGAAGTCAATAAATGAAGTTAAACTCACAAAGCATTACTGATTGAAAGACATATTATTTGTACTACAAAAACAGTGTGTTAAACTCGAGAAGCCCCTGTATATTAAGACTTCAGATGACAAATTAGCCACCAGAGGGAGCCCGTACAATCTGGTATAAATGACATCACAGATACAAAGAATTTGCAGACATGTAGATGAGAGATTAATAACCTATATCTAGAAACCTTTACAGTAAATTACTTATAATTTATGCAATAAGACAGCCTTTCTCAGTACTTCCTTTCAGATTTGTTCTTATTTTTACAGATTAAATAAAAGTAAACTCCACTATGAAGTACTATAACTATAGCTAGAATATACTGAAATAATCTAAAATACTTTGTTATGCATTATTATTAGTTTATTTTGTTCTCAGAATTCAATATTCCAGAATGCAACCCACCAACTAATTCAATAGATTAGCCCACGAATTATATGAGAGGAAGAAGGCCTATATGGTCCTGGAGATTTTTAAAGTATTTTCTTCAAATAGATTTAGGACTGGAATCTTAAGCAACAGTGGCAGCTGCACAACATTCATTCTACATTTGTCTTTGTCCTGGTTTCAGCTGGGATGGAGTTAATTACCTTCTTAGGGGCTAGTGTGGTGCTGTGTTTTGGCTTTGATGTGAAACTTTGCAGTTCTTCAGGCCTTGCTAGCAAAAAGGCTGGAGGGGCACAAGGAGCTGGGAGGGGATACAGCCAGGTCAGCTGACCTGAACCAGCCAAAAAGGTATTCCATACCATGGGCATTCGTGCCTGGTATATCTACCTGGGGGGGTGGCCGGGGTGGGCATATAGTTTCTGGGGGACTGGCTGGGCATTGGTGGGGCAGGTGGTGAGCAGTTGCATTGTGCACCATGTGTTCCTTTCTTCCTTTCTCTCTGGATTTTATTCTTTCCCTTCCACTTTTCATTCTGTTATTATCATCACTGTTATTATTGTTCGTTCATTTTTATTCTATTTCATTTATTAATTTTTTCTTATCTCAACCCTTGAGTTTTACATTCTTTTCCAACTCTCCTCCCCATCTCTCTGGGTGAGGGGGGAGTGAGCAAGCAGCTGCATGGTACTTAATTACCAGCCAAGGTTAAACCATGACAGTCTTGTACACTAAGTCATTATAATTTTTATATGCTGAATACTTAGATTTATCCAAGAAGCCATTTCCTTCTCCACTCCATTTACTAAATTCATACCACAGACTTCTCACATTTGCTCCCTTAGTTAAAATACATTTCTATCAAGAACAGTTTTCAATTGCAGAAAAGTATTTTTTCCCCTCCCACACGGGATGTTTCCATTTCATTCTTAGAAGACTGACATTTCACTTGGCCTTCCAAATCTTTGTAATTGTCAAAGGTATATGATTTAAAGTTAATAAAATGAATATAATAGAAGAAGTAACCATAATTAACATCACTAACAGTCTGTTTCTAATCTCCTATCTTCGACACTTCTTGTGAATTTGTATTCTTTTGCTGCTCAATTTGTCTGCTTCTCTGCACCATGACTGCTTTACAAAAGTTGATATCAATACAGTAATTTCACTCTGTAAAATAAAATTCAAGATGCATATACTTCCATACTAAGACCACAAACTTTCCTTAAAATATTTTGCTGTTAAAATAGTTGTAGGATTGAATAAATGAAATTTAGTATTGCAAAAGCATTTATTTGACCCCAGAGAACGCAAATGATATTTGAAGAACGCTGTAAAGCAGCAAATAAATACACAGTGTATATAACTTCTCCCACTAAATTAAAAAGTGTTATTTTTCTTATGAATACTATGTTGTCTAGCAAAAAACCCCACACTAATAATGTAGATGACCTGAAGTGCACACTACTCTAGGATATATTAGCGAGGGTCTTTGTAACCCAGGGAATCAGGATCCTGAATGCAAGATGGAGATCCCTAGCCATGACATCTCAGCAACAGCTAATCAAAGAAGTCTGAACACTTAATTTTCACATGCCTTTACCCAACTTCAGATCAACTGAACTTGAACCCCTAAGTTGATACTTTTCCTTTTTTACTCTTTATTGAAAAATTGTAGAATATGCAGGTGTCCTGGTTTCAGCTGGGATAGGGTAAATTTTCTTCTTAGTAGCTGGTGCAGCGCTGTGTTTGGGATTTGGTGTGAGAACAATGTTGATAAGGCACTGACGGATTTAGTTATTGCTGGGTGATGCTTATACTAAGTCAAGGACTTTTCAGTTCCTTGGGCCATGCCAACAAGAGTGCTTGGAGGGGCATGGGAAAATTGGGAGTGGACACAGCCAGGACAGGTGACCCAAACTAGCCAAAGAGGTATTCCATACCATGGGATGTCATGCTGAGTATATAAACTGGGGGAAGGAGGAGGAAGGTGGGGACATTTGGCATTATGGTGCGGCGAATGAAGAGACGGGACGCAGCTTGATGCAAGCAAATGTCAATTTATTGTTCAGAAGCACGCGTTTTTATACACTTTCAGAAGCTGTGCGTTTTAAACAGATTGGTTCTTGAAGCTAAGCATTGCATACTAGGCAATCCCTGATTGGTGGTTAACTACCAGCAATTAACAGCAAGGTGTTACCTTTCCTTGGCGCCATCCTTGGCGCCATCCGTCTCCCACTCCCCTGTGCTCTGTAAACATGTCTCATCATGTTAATTGTTGTCTAGACAAGCTCGAGTACATTCCCCTCAGCTAACTGATTGCCACGCATGGTCCTAGTTTCCAGACCGCTCCTGCATTATGGCATTTGTTTTCCCGAGTAACCATTATGCATGATGGAGCCCTGCTTTCCTGGGGATGGCCGAACACCTGCCTGCCCATGGGAAGTAGTGAATGAATTCCTTTTTTGCTTTGCTTGCATGCGTGGCTTTTGCTTTACCTATTAAATAGTTCTTATCTCAACCCTTGAGTTTTACATTGCTTTCAGATTCTCCTCCCCATCCCTCTGGGTGAGGGGGAGTGAGCAAGCGGCTGCGTGGTGCTTGGTTGCTGGCTGTGGTTAAACCATGACAACAGGAAACATTTGAAAATTGTTCCATATACAATCTTATCTCAGCCCACTCTGGTATCAGCATTAGCGGATCACAAAGAGAATATGAAACAACATTATGTTAAAAACACCTCACAGAGGCATTGTAAGACACCTAGTAACCATATTTAGCAATTTAATATAAATTATCAAGATCTACTCTACTATGTACATCCTTGATCTGAAAAAAAACCCCACCTTTGTGCTTCTGTAGCAGAGATGCTAGCCAGGACTCCTAATTCTCAGAGAAAAACAGTACTACTGAATTTCTGTACTCACACCCCTAGTGACCATGTACTCAAGCCCAAATAAAGTGAACTCTATATTTTTCCTATAATGTTAGATACACAGTACTGTCAGTCTGTCTTTTTATGCCAGTCCAGGTAAGTCTTATATACCATACCCAACAAGCAGTACTTGCAGAAAATACTATTCAATCTGCTGCTTATTATATGTAGATTGCTTCCTTTAATCTATTAAAATGGATAATTTTGTAAGCTATCAAATAAACTGATGCAACTATTCCAACAGTTCTGTAAGCAGCTTTATAGACATTTGTTCTGAATATATCCATAATTATATTAAATAAACTTTGGAAATATAATTTACACAGAAGCACATAGCAGCGGTAAGTTTTTACAAGGAACTTCAGTTTCTTGATGAATTTCACTGATGTAACCAAGAAGGAGTGTAGTTTAAGAGCTTCCTCAAAGGTCTACATAGAGGGACTCAGAGCTATAAAATTCTATGCTTTGCGACCACAAATACTACACTTACATAATAAACTGTGTTGTTAAATTTCTATGAATAATTTAATATCAAAGCTAATGGATTCTGAGAATTTGAAATTTTAAGTACATTACCTCTATAACACATTAACAAATAGGGTTTGACCTTTTATCAGGAGGGGAAATATACAGTTTTAAAATTAACATTTCCTACTCTGTTATTTTTAATCTCTTATCAGGTCTTTCCTTGCCAGTTCCTTTTGACTCAGCAAATTTCTGTATTACACTCTCAACTGTAGTATTTGTCATGTTATTAATAAACTCTTCATGCACCTTCAAAAAAAAAAACCCAAACACAAAAATACCACAATCACACCACACAAAAGGAATTTTTAAAACCAGTAATTGAAATAATGTTATTAGCTTTAAAAAGTGTTTTTCTCTAGTTAAGGTTCAAAATACTTGCCTCTAAAATATAATACAGTGCTTCCAAAAAAATCAATAGGCGTTTCACCAAGGAAATCTTTTTGCTTCAGTATTAGCAAGTGTGTGTACGATAGATGCAAATGAGGAATGAAAGAATACAGCTTGATGATGGGTCTAGGATTTACTTCTATTTCTTCCATCTAAACTACTTTTTGTAATCCATAATTTTCTGAATTTTTCAGTAACATATCCCACTATAATATCAGGAAGAGTCTTTTAAGCCAGCACCAGGTTAAGGGTGTGAACTGTTACCACTGTATTATCATAGTTCCCAAATGCTTGTGTAAAAACACTATTGTAATATTTTTTGGTCTGACAAAGGAACAACCACATATTGTTAATAAGTTTTTTCCAACAAGGCAGTATGTATACACTTTAGAAACAAATAGCATGACCCTTGTTTACCACCATTCGTTAGCAGAAAACCTCAAAACTGGAGAAAAACAGTGACTCAAATGAAGTGTATATAAATAAAATTACATTTTAGAACATAAAAAATTAAGGACTACTTGTAAGGGTTATTAAACCAACTAGCATCTAAAGAAAAGATACTATAAAAGCTTCTTTCAAGACTTACTGAAGGTCTTTTGCTCAAAAACTAGTGTATCAAAAATTTGGAAGCTTTTCAGACTGATATAATTTCAAGTTTTAGTTAAAGAAAAGCACAAGTATCCTGGAATGTGTGAAACATGCTAATTAATATCTAGGGAACAGAGCTTTGAAATACACTAACAATTCTCCGAACTGTCAAAATATTTTGGTTTTGGTTAACAAAAAATTTAACGATTATTCAGCCTTATTCTGTAAAATTTGTGATACTGAACTTATAAATAAACCAGGAAGGAAGCAGTAAAGAATTCAGCTTATGTAGAATTTAAATATTAAAAAGATTTCTAATACAATGAAAAAAATTAGAGGATGATCCATTTAATAAAAAAATTTTCAGAGGCTTGAATAACAAAAGAGAATACACATATAGAGACATCACAAAAGACCAAATCAGCAATTAATTAGATGTTCAAATCTCCTTCAAACATCTCAAACAAGTGCAGTACTCACATAATGTTTGAAACCTGTGGCAAAAAAAACCCACATCTGCTTGAATATCTTTTGAATTCTGTGGATCATTTCTGTTTATCTCCTCCTACTCACATGGGTTTAAAGTTATCATTATTTGAAAGATGTGATCTTTAATTACCACAAACATAGTAAGAAATGCTTCATTTAATAGTTAAGAAAATATGTAGCATGATCCAAATAATAATATAAAAGTTACCTCTCCTATTTATAAATTAATTTATTTATGGTATTTGACAATGATTCTATAATCTTTTTCATATGAAGAAGGTGTGTTTCTTCAATGTCTTGAAATTTCTGTAAACCAACACAAGCAATTATTCATAATCAAAATAATTCTTGAAACACTAAATCTTAAATTTTAATAATTAAATATACTAAGCAGAAAAGCAATATTTTTTTTCAGATCTTGATCATGGTAATTACAATTTTTAAGAAAGGAAGGTGCATAATTCACAGTTATAAATAATGTACTTTACCTTTTTAGAACCATTATCCAACTTTTTTTACTTACTCTTTAAACCTTCATCTGTCTTGATGGTGGGGTTTTTGGGTTTTGGTTTGGTTTGGTTTTTTCTAACAAGCCTGACCTATTTCTACCAAAAGAAAATAGGGTTTGAGGATGTTTTTTAAAAAATAAATTTTCCATAACTGAAGAGTCTCTGTTTCATCTAACCCCAGAAATCCTATTTCTGGATCTGTTTTGCACCTCCTCCTTATCACCCTCTCTTCCTGCTCACAATATACACATGCTTTCTCTTTCTTCAGTTAAATCTATATCCTTTGCTTCTTTAAATGAGATTAATTTGTTTTATCTTTAAACTCACTGTATAAAAGCTTTGCAGTCTGGAATTTGTGCTCCTGTTCCATCTTACCCAGGCTTCCACCTGACACCCATTATCCATTTTAAAACCCTTTCCAACATCTCTAATGACCCCTTTCTAGCCAAAGATCAGAAGTAAAACTATCCCCACCCTCCCAATAGTCAACCATAATAATCTTGAAATCTGTGGTTACAACTGCTCTGTCCTAGTTCTCTTCTGACTTCTGTAACTGTCCAAACTTTGGAGCACCACTTAATCCTCTCTCCAATTTTTTCCAGGGTTCTTTGAAGACCATCTCTCCACATTTCACACCTCCTGGTACTCTGATTCACAAACAAGTACAACTCCATACAGACAAGTCAAATATCTCAACTTCTAAACTGTCAATCTTTCTTTTGCCATACTTGTATGCCTCTCTAGCCAATCAATCAAGCAGATTAAATGATTTTGTTCTCAAGCAGCCTTCCTCTTAATTACAGGGGAGATGGTCATCCTCTGTAGCCTATTCTATGACATTACTTCTTTTACTGACTACCTGATTACAGAAACTATATTAATTTGCTTTCAAAGCAGTCTATGGTCCATCTCTATAATACCTGCTCTCAATCACTATCAGGGTATCAACACCTGTACACAACAAGTTCTTCTACCAGCCTGTTTTCACTACCTAATTTTTACCTAAACTCAAAGTCAACTTTTGAGCTTATGCCAATGCCACTTCCTTTGTGTTTGGTTTGAGCTCCCCATAAAACTCCGCAAAACATTCTCCTTTAAACTCTTCTCTATAATGCATATCAAAACAGTTGGCCATTCAGAGATTTTTTTAAATTATTTTTTGCCTTATGTCAGTGGACAGCAACCCCCTTCTCTTGTTTCCTTATTTCTTGTTGTTTTATACTTAAGATTCAGTCTTAGAAGTAAAGCCACCTTGACCTTGTACAGTACATAACACAAAGATCAGACTAAAGCTATCTAGGTACTATAATACAACCACATCATTCATATCGTAGATATAATCATCAACCAAATTGTTTACTTTCACGTTTGAAAGATCAGTCCATTTTGAAAATACATACTGAAATGAATCTGTAATATTAATGACCCAATAAATGCAAGTCAATTCTTAGCATTTTAAGCTACAATAAAAACGGAAAATCATCAACAGAATCTTTATCTATCTAACTCTGTATACACAGTTTAAATAAGTATTATTCCTTTCTATAGATATGTACATTTTCCTGTAAGTTTTAAAATGTGAAGAATTATTACTCATTCTTGAACTTTACTTATATGCAGACTGCTCAACAGCAAAGTTATCCAGTCAACTGCACTTCTCGTTAAGACAGGACTGACTTTCAAATAACTTGGCACTTTCAGCTATTTAATCCGTTCCAATAACAGTGCTATGTGATTATAAAAAAAGCTTCCAAGAAGGTGGAATAACTGGTAAATGAGATGTCTTTTCTTAACAAGTGCATAGCAATTGTATAATACAACTATAGTCTCACTCAAAAATCTTTCAACATGAAGAATTTCCGCCAAATCCAATATCTACACAACAAAGTGAATTATATTTTCCTACATCTTTAATCACAAAAAACCCTTCCATGTTTATTGCAGAAAAAAACCACCCAAAACACGATTTGCAATTGAAGATTTGGAAGATAATGTTTTTAAATCCAACCTCTCAAAATCACATATCACAAGCCACATCACTTGATAATTGCAGGTAAGACAATAAATGACAAAAATGGAAAAATATGTAAAATTTATGCAACAGGACTGGTGGAGTTTAACTAAGAGGACAGTTAAGTGAGGGCATTATTACATGATTACCTAGAATAAAGTCACAGCAATTCAAGGTGTTCACATCCTGAGAAAAATTTTATCTGAACAGCCTAAGACAGATTTAAGCCAAGCCAACTGTTTTTGCACTGAAACAGCTGAGAATATTAAGGCTGTTCGTTTATTTTTTCCCAGAATTAGTATATTTCAAGTGAAATGTACTCCAAATGATGATAATATAAGGTGTGACTGAATCAGAAGTGGACTTCCACATATTCACAAGTGTTATTTTTCCTACTGCATCATCTCTAAAGTAGCCCCCCCCAATCAAACTGTAGATGCAGCTACACCATTATATGTCAAACAAATTACACTGATAGGACTTATACTGGCAGAATTACAATTTTCATTTCCAATATGGATAGCTATGGAAGATATTAAGAGTTTCAGGGTGTCCATTAAGTGAAAATTTAAATTTTGAGTAAAAGAGTTGTTGCAGTTAAGGAACCAAGGTTATTTACACAAGTGTGGTTTGTAGAGAGAGATAACTTTGTATCAGTTTTGTATTGCAAAACAAAAATAGCCCAAAAAGTATGGTCACATTTTCCCAGTCATAACACCTGGTATAGTAAAAAGATGATTTTTTTTTCCTCTCTCTACATCTCAGCTTAAATACCTAATGCCTACCTAATAACACAAAGTTGAACAAAAAGCATCTTCATATTCTGTCTCTAGATACAAAATAAGCTGTTACCTTTTTTCATTCTTTTGTGGTAGTGAATTGTTCAAATGAATTTTTAAGACATTATGAAAAGCCCAGCTAATTTGCTTGCTGAAAGCCCCTATGTTTTCCTTCACTAATTCACTGACAATAAAGTCCATTTCAATTACTCTTCATGTTTATCTTCTGTGAGTTCTAAACAAGAACTCCTTTTCATTACTCACAGCTTTCTTGCTTGTTGGAGAAAAGTTTGCAGTATAGTTTTAGCAAGGTCAGTTTATTAAACTAATATTTGTTATTTTTTTTTCGTAATGTTGTTTCAGAGAGCATTAAGTCAACTGCTATAAACACAGTCTCTTGTAAGGTAAGGAATAAACAGCAGACAGCTTTTGTAAAACTAAAGATTTAAAGCAACCTGACAACTTGCTCTTAAGTGGATCAGAAGCATTCACAGGATCTATTTCAGTAGGGGTTCAGTAACTTCCAGAGCAAAGTAAATAACAAACAGGGCAGGAACTTCTTCAGTTATTCTAGATAGATCCAGAAGAGCCACGCTTGTATACAGGTTGAAACAAATATGTGGAAGAGTTCAGTGTTTTTCTGGTATTACTTGATTTCTTTGTATCAAAGGCAGGGTCTGCGGCAAGAGTCAGGCTGCACTACAATTTATCCATACCACATAATAATGGAATTACTGGAACACTTACTGAACAACTACAATAGTGACATTAACAGGAACACTGCAAAAAGTTACTATATTGAGTAACAGGAGTATGTGTTCACATGTCAATTTGCTTCCACCTTATTTGTGGAAGCTCTCCAGGAGCAATGTTACACTTCAATGGTAAAGATTCTTTTGTTAATATTATATTATGCTCATTTCTAGGAATTGTTTTAAGATACTGTCATAGTTGCTGACTGGGGTTAAACCAAGTACCATGCAGCTGCTTGCTCATCACCCCCCACCCCCACGAGGGATGGGAAGGAGAACCAAAAAAAAGGTAAAACAAGCAGATTGATATAAGAACAGTTTAATAATTGAAGTAAAACATAATAATAATAGTAATTAAAGGGAGATAACAAAGAGGGAATTAAAACTCAAGGGGAAAAAAACCCCAACCTCAAAAAACCAAGTGATGTACAATACAATTGCTCACCACCCACTGACTGATGCCCAGCCAGTCCCTGAGCAGCAATTGCCCTGCCCTGCCCCCCATTTATATACGGAGCATGACATTCTACGGTCTGGATTATCCCTTTGGCCAGTTTGGGTCACCTGTCCTGGCTGTGCCCCCTCCCAATTTCCCATGCCCCTCCAGCCCTCTCACTGGCAGGGCCCAAGAAACTGGAAAGTCCTTGATTTAGTATAAACATCACCCAGCAACAACTAAAAACATCAGTGTGCTATCAACATTGTTCTCACACCAAATCCAAAACACAGCACTGCACCAGCTACTAGGAAGAAAATTAACTCTATCCAAGCCAGAAACAGGACAGATACATTTAAATTTAAAAATGTTGCCTAGTCCCAAAATTCTCAAGTGATTGGAATCACACATGCCAATGCTAATCCCAATCAAACTGCCTAGAGGTAACTGATACATAAATATTTTAAGTTAGACAAAACGCTAAGGCAACAGACATAAATGTTAAGGTGGACATACATTCAAGTAAGTGTGCCACATGGCCTGGATTAAGCCATCTTAAAGATTCAAGTCTCTACCCTTAGTACCACATTACATCTTCCTTTGCGCCAACACAAATGCTTGTGTGATCTCTCAACAAACCATACCTCATGTCTCTTCTGGGTTAAAGCCAGACTTAATACATTAGTTTTAGTTGAATTAATTCTACAAGGTAATACCTTGCACAAACACTTGACAAAGGAAGACGCATGGAAAGAGGACAACTTCTAGTTTTGACAATACCAATTTAAAACACAGCTTCACATAGCAGAGAAGTACAGCAGCCCTTATAACCCAGACCATGGTACCCATTAATTTTCTTGGCGATTTTTTTTTAAATAAAGCTTTTTTTATACCACTGAATAACAGCAATCATCACTGTCTTACACTACACAATAAAAAAGTTTGAGTCACATATATTTTTAAAATTAGAAAAAAATAATGTACTTAACCAAATTTAACCCAAACTGAAAAGAAAAGCATAGGGAGTACAACTCTTCCAACCAGAACCTAGTTAGGATACTGCACAAAAAGATGCTTACCGCACATTCTTCAATGAAAGGATGTTAAGACTCTTAATGTAACAGTCACAAAGGCAGAATTTTGCAGTAACATGCTTGAGCACTTTGTCACAAGTGCCTGAACTGGAGGTGTTGGTGGGAGGGAAGACTTCTGGTACATGATGTATTTGATACCCTTTCTGTAACAGCTGTGTTGAGTATCTATCCAGAGATGAAGTAGATAAAGTTCTAATGAAGTTTTTAAAGTAGGAAAGCAGTTTATAGTTTAGGACAGGGCAGCTTTTTACATGTCAGCCTACATAATCCCCATACAGCAAAATCGTAATTTCCAAGGAGTTAAGGAAAACCCTAACACTTTTCCACTTCTATGTGGAATGTATGACTGAATCTCTCTAATAATTCCATCTATGCCTAAAAACTAATCTTTGAAACTAACAAAGAGAACAAAGAATCTTCAACTAAAAAAAATATTTTTATCTTGTAAAAGCTTTATTAAACCAAGAAACATATACAAATACATATGGCAACTAGTCCTCAACTAAATATTACTACTAAAAGCAGAAACAGTAAGGTTTGCTTTTTGAGAACTGAGAGCAGAAAGAAGTCTGCTGTCAACAAATTTGAAAAAGAAACTTTAAAACATAACAAGCAGCAGAATATGAAATCATACAGATAACTTGATATCCTCTGAAATACAGATTAAAACAGCTTAAAAAAACCCAAAAATTTTAATATATGTAGGGGCTTTTGACAACCTAAAATAAACCCTGTAAAGAATTTAACAAGCTATTACTGAAGTGTTTTGCCAAAATGATAATAAAAGAAGATGGATCCCAGTTTTAAACCTCCTATGAATGAATTCTGGCTCACCAGCAATTCATAGTATTTCCCACATGATCACAATGCATCTACAATACTTCCAAAAGTTCGTCTTGTTTTCTTCCTAAAAATTTCTTCTAAAAGTCTTTCTAGAGTACTAGTGTTCAACTGTGTCATTCAAGGACACTGACATCACAACATACATAGCCAACGTTTGCCCTTCAAACATACTACATCTGACATTACCATTCATATCAATTTTCAATGGAGATCATTCTATCTTGAACCAATTTTTCAAAAGCTTTGATTTCAGATATCTTCACAGAGGTAAAATAGAACATATTCACTTATTTTAAAGTTAACTGTTAATATAACACTTACCTGTGCAGTTTCTGTCATTTTCTGTTCAAAAACAGATTTAACCACAGCATATTTCTCCACATATAGTTTATAGGTATCTGTAGCTTTTTTCAATTTCACTGCTGCCTATAATTAATACAAAAAAAGTGTTAAATGTCACACATCCAATCTGATCCAAGGCTTTTAAAGTCACTAATAAAAGAAACCCTAGGATGACCTATAAAAATATTCAGCGGCCTATCAAAACAGTGAATTGTCATAACAAAATTTCACCACCAAACAACTCTGATTCAAGCCATTAAATATTTCTATTTAAAGCTATACATAGACCACAGAAAAAGGTAAGAAAGCAATTACCTCATTTAAATCCCTTCCCCTTATCAGCAATGACTAAATTATACTTGTTTTGAAATAAATATTTCAAAAATTGTATTGCTGAAGTTTACTAATTAGCTCACGTCAAATATTTAGACCTGCAAGAGAAAGCAGGAAGAAAGCAGAGTTAGAATACAGAGCAAAGATGAGTTAGTGAAATTCTGAAAGAGTTAATGGTAAAAACCACAAGGTGGCACAGTTCTGTTAGAAGTGAAGGAAGAAATATAAAGGAAAAGACATTCAAAATTAGAGGTGGCACATCAATGGAAATTAAGATTAAGAGATATCTAAAAGTGAAGTTAATGCAGAACATACTGATGGCAAGATTAATGCAGCTCAGTTGTTTATAATAGTCCTTTTTGGCTTTATAATTTATTGATTTGTTTCATTAATTGTTGCTAATAAACCAAAACATTCTTTGCGAGCTTAATATTCTTAAAAGACAAAAAGAAATAAAGGATAATCCTAATATTACATGGACAAAAAAAAAACTGAATTAGGCGATTTGTTTTGGTAATGAAAAAATTATTTTCAAAGTTTACAGCATGACAAACATGAGATTAAGTTTTTCAAAACTGATTCTATTTCCAAGTTAAAAGACAATTAAAATAAGTGACCTGCCTTGAAATTCAGCTTTTTTCTAGCTTGTGTTCAACCTGCCTACTTTATCCCATTGAGATTTCTGAATTAATGACATCAGTAAAGACAGTTGTATATTTACTATTTTTTCTAGTTCCAAATAGCTTTCCTCCCCTCTTTCAAAAGAATGTCATCTGTCCCACAGTAAAAACAGCAACTATTTCTCACTTGCAGCAACTAATAGATAGTGGTCAGCTTTACAACTTTCAGATGAATTAATATAAAGATGCCCTCTGGAAAAATAGTTATATTCTATGATTTCCAAGAGAAAAATAACTGAAAATCATGAGTAACAGTATAGTGTTAGCACTTGTCCACCTGGGGGAAACATCAACCAGGACTTCAAAGGAAGAAGAACCAAAGCTATAGTTCCATTTTTCCAGTTACAGAAAAAGCTTAAGCAGATCTTGCTCATGTAGTCCTCTAAACCCAGCATAACAGAGCCTGAAAAATACTTCACTGTATTAAGAATATGGATCCTTCAGGCATTAAGGATGGCATGACAGGATGTATCAAACCCATCAGCTACTTGCTCTGAATTTCACTTCACTATTCTCACTCTTGCACATTCACATAGGGGAGTTCCCAAGAAAAACACAGTCCTATCTTGATTCCCAAACACCATTTACCAAAAGTAAAAGGTACTCGACTAACACCTGGTTTTAAAAAGAATTGTTTAAAAAGAATTAAGTTTGGAATCATCTTATTGCAAAGCAAACAATTATTGAAAAGGAAGGAAACACCAAGTTAAAAGACATAAAAAATGAGTCTTTTTGTAAAGCATTATGTAATTAAACCCCATACACATGGGATTTTGACACAAACAAAACGTTGTCTCTTGTAATCATGTTTAACCATGAGCAGAACTGTTACATGCTGAAACATCTACAAAAAACTCCTGAGCAAGACAAAATGATAAAGCACACTAACACTGTATGATTAACTAGTAATCTCTTCTGAAAACACTATATGTCTATTCTCAGGTGCAGTAATTGTTAGAACTCTATTTAGCAAGTTTTACAGTAACTGAAAGAATAAATATCAATCAACAGGGGTTTTTTGTGAAGTCATTATAGAGAAGTTAACATATCAGAGAAACACAGGAAATTACACTAACTTTCAGCTGCAATGAAAGCTGTAAGCTCTCAGATACCTCCTCAAATTTTTCAATAAAGTATTTCGCCAAATATTTGGTTCTTAACATATTGATGCAAATCCCCTGCTTTCTGATAAAGCAACTATTCAGATTTTGATAAAAAAAACCTTTTTCATGTTATGCTAGAAGTAATAAACCTATTCTCTGCCAAAGGAAAATTAAATTAACATAATATTTGTCACTATGTTTCTGAAATTACAAATGTAAATTTGAATAAAAACATGACTGAAGAGATGTGACAAGTCACAGTTGCCGGCTCCTACTGGAAACATTTTTGAAGCATTAGCTAAGCATTAAACTATGTCCTAATTGTTCAAACAAAAATTACCTAGGAAAGATGCATAAAACAGTAAAGCAGTACAGGCTAAAGGCCATTTTTCTTTCTCCCTTCTCCATCTAAACATTAGTCAAACTGAACATTTTTTTCTTTCCAACTAGACAAGGGACTGCAAAGTTACATCTTAAAAGCAAGCCTTCCATCAAGTCAACTTTTCGTACTGAAAAATTTCAATCTATTTACAAGAATTCAGAAAAACTGTATTTTTAATAAACTTGCAGGAAAACATCTGCCATCCCACACATTTCCAATTTGTGTCTAGAACCCAACACTGACTGTCCAGGCAGAAGCTAGGAAAAAAGCTAAATTTATATTAATGATAAAACAATCAGAACACAGTCAACAGGATCACTTTTGTCATCAGTGACAAGATAATAACCAACTTTTATCTGCTCCACCAAGCCAGCAGTACAACAGGCACTAAGGCCATTCTAACAAGAACCCTACACAGATATCTCTGCCTATTTCCATTTCAGTTATCAAGATCTAAAAAGAGACAACATCAGTAGAGACAAGGAAACATAACCTCTTTTCTCTACTACTTTGAGCCTGCTGCCAACCAGCACCCCAGATCCCTTTGTGCAGGGCTGCTCTCCAGCCACTCCTCTCCCAATTTAGACTTGTGCCCAGCATTACTCTGTCACAGGTGCAGAATCCAGCATTTGTTCTTGTTACATTTCATGCCATTATTGATTGCCCAATGCTCAAATCTATCTAGATCTCTCTGCAAGGCCTCTCATCCCATGAGTCAATAGCACCTCCCAGTTTGGTATCATCAGCAAATTTACTAAAGGTGCATTCAACTCCTGCATCCAAATCATTGAGAAGTATATTGAACAGGACTGGCCCTAGAATTGAGCCCTGAGGAACTCTGCTGGTAACCTGTCACCAGCCAGGTGTAGCCCCATTCACTACAACCCTTTGAGCCCTGCTGTTTGGCCAGTTTTCCACCCAGCACAGCATGTACCTGCTCATCCCACAGTTGGACAACTTGTCCAGAAGGATGCTGTGAGGGACAGTATCAAAAGCCTTACTAAATCCAGCAAAACCTCATCCACCAGGCAGGTGACCTGATTGTAGAAGGATATCAAATTAGCTAAACAGGACTTTCCCTTTGTGAACCCATGTTGACTGTGCCTGATGATTGCATTGTTCTTTAAATGCTTTTCAATAGCACCCATTATAACATTTTCCATAATTTCTCCAGGTACAGAGGTTAGACTAACAGGTCTGTAGTTTCCTGGGTCTTCCTGCACGCCCTTCTTGTAGATTGGAATAACGTTGGCTGGCTTCCAGTCAGTGGGGACCTCCTCAGACTCCCAAGACCTTTGGTAGATGATCAAGAGGGGTCTTACTATAACATCTGCTAGCTCCCTCAGTATCCTTCAGCTCCTGACTCCCATCAGGCCCCATGGACTTGTGAACGTTCAGCTGATACAGCCAATCCTTTACAATTTCAGTGTCCACAAATGGAAAGTCACTGTTCCCACACTCATGGTCCTCCAACTCGTACCTTGGGCTGCCTATCTCCCTATCAATATTAAAGACAGAGTCAAAAAAACCACTGAATGCCTCTGCTCTTTCTTCATCCCTATTAGTCAGATGACCATCTTCAACAAGTATTGGTCCAATGTTTTCCTTGGACCTCCTCTTGCTATTAATGTACGAACATACTAGAGAGTGTCCAGCAACAGGCCACAAAGACGAAGGGACTGGAGCATCTATCCTAGGAGGAAAGGCTGAGAATGCTGGGACTGTTCAGCCTGAATTAAAGGCTTAGGGGAGATCTTGTCTGCGACGAGCGAGGGAAAGCAAGCAGCCAACTCAATGTGAGTGATAAAGCAAGCTTCGATTTATTACGGCGCGATTATGTCTTATATACAGTTCCAGTTAATTATGCCTACTAGTCATCTGCTGATTGGCTAAGCTCTAAAGGGTTACATTTTCATACGTCCTCCTACTTGCGGTTTCTGCGGATAGCTAGCTACATATTTTTTTTCCTCTCTTGTCTACGCGAATTCCTCTAAGTTATTTACAACATTAGGCACAAGGTCAGTGTTTTTCTCAGCTTCCTTATCAGCATGCCTCAGCATAGCTGCAAGGCCTGCTTCAGCTAACTTACGCTAACTTTGTTTCACAAAGATCTTTAAGGGAGTCATGGCCATGATCACACAGCCATTCTGCAACATTTCCCCCTTTTTCTCTTTGCGCAAGCAAAACTTGTGCAGTTACATGCTCGAGTAATTTTTGAATACAAGAGAGAGCACAGCTTAAACATACGAGTGCAATGATAACAATTATTACTATAAGCAACACACTTTACAACAGCCCTTTCAAACTACCAGAAGACCGCCCTAATAATAGAGCACCATAACTTTGTCCATTAATTATCAGAGGTCCTCGGACACGAGTTGCGATTTTTTGTGGTCGGTTGTCAATTAATGTTGTATCTACTGCTGTTGCCAGGTCCAGGCCGAGGCTCCTTCGGGTGGCGGGTTGTAACACGGTGTCTGCCGATAAGAGTTGGTCATGTCTCCTGGAGGGGGTGTCGTGAAGGTGACAGGAGTCGCGATTGGGGTCGACGCACTGCGGCTCCTCGCGCTCGGTTTCTCGTTTCCCGTCTGCCGACAGACGTTGGTGCTGTGGGTCCCTCGCTGACAATTTTGGCACCACACTTGACGTTGTCGACATCGGTCATGGGTATGTCCTGGCTTCCCGCATCGATAGCAGGGGAAGTCTCGGTGTGTGGTGGTCGCTGGCTTTGGGGGCGCGGTAGCCCCAGGGGGGCGCAGAGGCGCAAGCGCTGCAAAAGCCTGACTTTGGGCTTGCACTAAATCTCTCCCTACTGCTTGGATTGCTTCCACTAGCAAGGCTTGCTGACCTACTGGCACCCAACTCATTCGCTCTAGCATTGTTTCTACAGAAGAATCTAAGGGCAGGGTTACTAAAATGCCTTTGGTGTAACTGTTACTATTCTCCAGAATACACTGGCACAATAACGGCCCTTTCATAAAGTTAGGTATATCTGATGGGCTCACTGTGGAGGCCTGACTCATTCACTGTACTATGTAACTGACAATATTTTCCAATCAAAGCCTCCCAGGTTCCCTGTCTTTGGTTAGCGGCATTTATCTGATACGTTACAGGGAAAGCTTGTGGGGGGTTGACTTGCTCAGCAATATCAAATATTCCCTGAGCAGCTGCTTCTTGTGCTATTTTTTGCCAATTAATGCACGTAGAACACACCAGTTTGTTTACTGTATTTTTTGTTCTTTTTTTTTTTTTTTTTTTTTTTGAATTTTGTATTGACTGCCCACTGCTATTTTCTTCCTCAGCAGCACTTTCATCAGATGTGTCCCCACCCTCTGGCCCCCCCGAGGCTACTTTGCCGGAGGGGGTGGCAGAGGACACGAAGGGTCTGGAGGTGGTGCAGTGGGCTCTATAGGTGGTACAGAGGGCACTGTTTGTGATAAAGGGGGTATTGGAATGTAATTTTCACATGGCATAATTTTTCCTGCATTAGGATCTGCGCTTGCAAGTCGGCTTGTTACTGCTGCAGCAAGGCGCTTTTCTGCTTGATATCTTTTTATACAATTAGTTACTTCATGCCATGATTTCATCAATTTTTTTGCTGCCTTATCATCATCTATTACTAAATCCCATAAACAATCCCCATAATTACGCCATTCTTCTACTTCAAACATATGCTCAGGATCTGCAAAATATCCTTTTGCTTTACCCATAGTAATTAATCCGGACAGATCTTTTAAAGGGCCTACTCCCCGCTTTTCTAAAAAGCATTGTAAAAGTGCTAGCGCTACCTCTTTTTCCATTGTGCACTCGTTAAAGTCCTCTTTGTTGCAGCCTTTTCCCTTGGGTAGCAGCTCACGGACGGCGAACCCCTTCTTGAATTATCCTGGGCTCAAGCACGGATCGGGTACGATGCCAGCATCAGCCGATCTTCTGCTCTCTGGTCGCTGCTACCAGTGCTTCTCCGTCCTCGCTGTCCGGTGAAGAACAAGGTTAGGGGTCCCTTGTTCGGGCGCCACTTTGACGAGCGAGGGAAAGCAAGCAGCCAACTCAATGTGAGTGATAAAGCAAGCTTCGATTTATTACGGCGCGATTATGTCTTATATACAGTTCCAGTTAATTATGCCTACTAGTCATCTGCTGATTGGCTAAGCTCTAAAGGGTTACATTTTCATACGTCCTCCTACTTGCGGTTTCTGCGGATAGCTAGCTACATATTTTTTTTCCTCTCTTGTCTACGCGAATTCCTCTAAGTTATTTACAACATTAGGCACAAGGTCAGTGTTTTTCTCAGCTTCCTTATCAGCATGCCTCAGCATAGCTGCAAGGCCTGCTTCAGCTAACTTACGCTAACTTTGTTTCACAAAGATCTTTAAGGGAGTCATGGCCATGATCACACAGCCATTCTGCAACACTTGTCAATGCATGTAAATACCTGAAGGGATGTTGCAAAGAAGACTGAGCCAGGCTCTTTCCAGTTGTGCCTGGTGACACAACCAGAAGCAACAGACTCAGACGCAGGAGGTTCCCTCTGAACATCAGGAAACATTTTTACTGTGAGGGTGACCAAGCACTAGAACAGGCTGTCCAGAGAGATTGTGGAATCTCTACCCCTGAAGATCTTCAAAAGCCATCTGGTCACAGTCCAGGGCAACTGGCTCTAGGTGATCCTTCCTGAGCAAGGACCAGAGGTCCCTGCCAATGTGCCATCTGTAGAGTCTGTGAATGGATCAAACTCCCCCATGACCCAAGGACAGTACTAAATGCAACATCAAATTACTCATTCCTTGGGATTTTGGTCCATGTTATTGGAATTAGCATTGAAAGTAATGTTAATTGCTTTTTATCTCAATGGAATAGACTGCAAATACTCCTATAATTAGCTACTTTGTCTCACTTGAGGGGACAATACAAAACTTCCTACTCCTCAATTCAATTACAAAGGCTTTGAGTGTTTGCATATTTACTTAAGAAAATTCATCCAAAACCATAATAGAAGCTGAAATGATTATATGCAACTTCTGTAAAAGCCACTGAACAAAATTATCATGATGCAGGTAATTACATAATAAAGAATTAGAAGTGCTGTGCAGTTAGACCAGATAAAGAGGTATAAACAAAACATAACTAGACAAAGTATCATGCACGTTATCAAATAGCCACAATACTTTCAGCCCTTTTTGAGCATTTCACTTACTAATGCAAGGCGAATGTGTTAAATGCACTGTGCTGTTGATCTGTAAGATGTCATAGAACTACCTTATCAACTTCTCTGTGTTTTGCTCCTTCCTTTTTCAGACGTTCTTGTTCGGCACACTTTGCATTATAGTTTTCCTTTGATTTCTGTAAGGCCTGAGTGATACTTTGAATATTTTGCACTGCTTCCAATGTTCCTGAAACATCTTCTTTAGTCTGCCAAATATCACATAGTTGTCAAAACGAAACCATTTTACTTTTAACATTAACAAATCATTGGTCTCACATAAGAAAAAAGTTAATAACCTTTTTATAAGTTTTGATTTGTTCATCTCCATACTTGTGAACTTCTTTTATTAGCTCTTGTAATCTCTGCACAAGATCCAAGTGACAGTTTGCTAGTTTTTCTGTCAAGGTTTTGAAAACATCCCAAACTGGTGCAAATGTCCTAGATTGAGGGGAAAATAAAAATAAAAAATAATGCTCACCTGTAGTTTTTCCTTTCAGTTGACTACATTTTTTTTTAAATAGTGCTGAAGTATAACTGACATGCTTACAGAATTTCAGCTCCATTCCTAAAACTGAAGCAAACAAAAACCTCAACAACTGCTATAAATTATGTTCTTATTAAACATTTCAAGTATACTTGGAATCCTACCTAACTTTTCTGTGGTTTATGTTTTACTTGTATTGACTCTAATGAGTAAAATGCAGCAAAATTATTCTTCTCCATCATCAACACATAATAATGACAAAAGATATTCCTAAAGATGATGCAAGAGCAGTTAAAAAAAATTAATGTGTACAAGTATTTTTATGTGCATACTTGAATAGTGAAAAGAAACCATAAATTACCTGGCTAGTTAAGTTTTCAGTTGTCTTACATCATTACAGTCACAAGATTAACCATATGGTAAAGTGGGAGACAAGTCATTCCTCAGATTCAGATTTCTATACTGAAAGGATTTCTCCAGCTATATTAAAAATACACTCCCACCTCAGTTTCCAGGTCAATGCTGCTGAAAAATCAATACCATGCATACCCCTTGAACACTGATGTTCAAACTAACATGCAGATACATAACCTTTGAAGAGCAGCAACTGGTAACAAATTATCCGCTGATGAAAGCTCTCCATATTACCAGCTGTAATTACTACAAATAAAAATAACCTTTAGCCCATCTAAGAAATCTGAGTTGTTGGCATAATGTTTCTAATGAAAACACCATCCATTACTAATTCAATTTTTTAAAATATATCCCATGTATAAAGTTTTAAATAAACTATGGAATAAATCTATTGAAGTCTCATTCTTAACATGTCAGAAGACAGAGATAACACTTGAGAAAGTAAAAATAAAAAATTCACTGCCACATTTGCAGGCCATATGCTCTCTCTTCAAAATAATTATCATAGGCTTGGGAGCACAAAATATAAAGTCACATTCTTTATTGTGTCTGAAAAGAACTCAACCTTAAACACAGAGGTTTTGCTGTTGGTTTGGGGGGGTTGGATGCTTTGTTGGTGTGTTTTCTTAAAACTGTGAATAAAGAACTGTACTATTGTCCTGGTTTCGGCTGAGATAGAGTTAATTTTCTTATTAGTAGCTGGTGCAGTTGCTGTGTTTTGGATTTGGTGTAAAAACAATGTTGATAAGGCACTGATGGTTTTAGTTGTTGCTGGGTAATGTTTATACTAAGTCAAGGACTTTTCAGTTCCTTGGGCCCTGCCAGTGAGAGGGCTGGAGCAGCACAGGAAATTGGGAGGGGACACAGCCAGGACAGGTGACCCAAACTAGCCAAAGAGGTATTCCATACCATATGACGTCATGCTGAGTATATAAACTGGGGGAAGAAGAAGGAAGGGGGGGATATTTGGCATTATGGTGTTTGTCTTCCCGAGTAACCGTTACACGTGATGGAGCCCTGTTTTCCTGGGGATGGCTGAACACCTGCCTGCCCATGGGAAGTAGTGAATGAATCCCTTCCTTTCCTTTGCTTTGCTTGCATGCATGGCTTTTGCTTTACCTATTAAACTGTTCTTATCTCAACCCTCGAGGTTTACATTCCTTTCTGATACTCCTCCCCATCCCTCTGGGTGGGGGGAGCAAGCCAGCAGCTGCGTGGTGCTTGGTTGCTGGCTGGAGTTAAACCATGACAACTATCTTGTTTTTGTTATAGCTGCATGGTAACTGAAGAACTATCAATCATTTTTATAAAGTGGCAAAGTTATGCTACCTTCAACATCATCAATAAAATACTCAGAATCTAACTTGATTCTTAACATGTATGCAGTTAATTCTCTCATTCACACTTACCCAAGTTGTGTGTAATTACTAGCTGATTTGGCTAGTTTTGTCATTGACCTTGAATAAGTCTCTTCTATCATAGCCCTGTCAAAGAAAGCAATCAAAAGTGTAATCAAAATTTTGAAGATATTTGAAGACAAATGAATATGCATTCTAAAAGCACAAAGCACAGGACTTTTTACTTTAACAGAAAATATCTCTGTTTTAATGGCCCCTCAAAAACTATATGCAAAAACACAGAAGTATATTAAAAAAACAATCTAATAATGCTGTGACAGAATGTTGCAGGGAATAGAAACAAATAAAACATAAGGGCTCAAGACTTGCAAAAGACTATTCCTTCCTATACTCTCTGCTGTTCCCCTCTGCCTTTAACATTCTTTAATGACACAATCACACACCTAACTGTCTAAATAACAGAGATCAAATATATTTGCAATTAAAACATTAAAAAAACCCAAAGTGATTGCTTACTGAGGAATCACATTTGTTCACATTAAAGTGGGGTCCTGTCTAGTAATATTTTTTTTAAAAAAAAAAAAGTTCTTTGTGTTACATATCTGCTATTAGTTAGAATTAATTAACCACATTTGATTAGGAATATAGAGTTATAAGAAATATTTTAGTGGAATTTGTGTTTGCATAGCAACCGACAGCTACTATGAAATCCTCTGTACAGCCCATACCAAGGGTCAGAATCACCTAGTAGGAATGTTTAGAACTTAGATAACAGTTTCACGATTGAATGCATGATTGGATACAGTGTTTACGTGTAGCCTAGGAGAATGTATTGAGATGTCAGAATGTAGAATTAATGGGAACTGGGGAGAGTTGAATGAAGCAAATCATAGTTACCTGCCAAGAAACAGTGAATGTAGGTAAAAGGTAATTCTGGCAGGGGGTATCACGACCACCGACCAATGTACCACCTACCCAAATAGTACCCCACACCCATTTCTAGACCTTTCTAACCTTTACTGCACAGAATCGGATATGGGAGAAGAGTATGTTAATGATTTTCGGGAAATACTATGTTTATGCATGAATACTTAATGAATATGTATGAATAAGTTCTATATATGGTGTATGATTTTGAAGCTTGGTGTGCGTTGATCGTGAGAGGACTCACTCGCACACCCGGCCGTTAATAAAGAAGTGTCTGCTTATCTGCATCACATTGGTGTTGATAAATTCTTTATTCCGAGATTTCGGTAACATTTGCATAGTGATGTTTGAGTTTGGAAAACACAGTTAAATCATGTATAATGAAATGTGTTCTACTGCTTGTAATTATATTTTTAAAAGTTTCCCTCAATACATTCTGATTTCTTTTGGATAAATTCTTACCTACATAAAGTTTTGTTATGTTTTCCTGCATTCAAACCCACATATTTATTTGTCTTTTGGAGAATCAAAATCCAAGGGTCCACACAGATTTCCTCCTTAGAACCCATGCTGGGGCAATTGGCATGGAACAGCAGTCACACACAAAATATCATGGCAGTGACTCCCCTGGAAGTCCTTCCCTCATCAGTCTTCCTCACCCTCCTATTATTAAGGTTAAGATACACACTAATTTTCCACCCTAAATCAATACTCAATATGTAGCATCAACTTAGATTTAGAAACATCCTGGATTTGAGAAAATAATGTAATTATCTTTCTTGAAAATCCAAAAGCTTGAAGCAATTTCTTTTCTTCTTTGTAATGCCTTTATTCAGGGGCAGAAGAGGGAAAAAGGGAGATAACAAATTCACTGTTCTCTTAAGTTACTATTACTATAACCACTTATTGCTGAGGCAGATGTTTTTATTCCTCCTTTACAGCAACACGTTCCAAGCAAAAAGCATTTTCTTATGAAAATATGAAATAAAGTAGTAGCAGTCACCTGGAACTTTGACAGAGGAACATGTATTTAAACCTACTGAACTTCAAAATAACAATCCAGACAATACATTTGGAGAAGGGGATTAAGTTGTAAAATGCAGTAATTCAATTACATTTTAAATCTCACCTACAAGCAACTAGTTATTCATCATGAAATAAATAAATTCAAAATTTTCTCCTCCTTCCCCATATACAAGTATTCCTGATGATCTGAAAAAGTTTAAGACTCAAGGTTTGGAATTCTTGCTCACTGCCCAGCAACAAGCACATACATACAGACACAGAGAAGAGACACTGATTATTTTTTTTTTAATTACCATGATGAACAATGTATTTTGATTAATTATCAGTAGCTTTTATCAAAGTTTTCTAGATTTGAGAGGTCAATGCTTTTTTTTTTTTTTTAAACACAAGATTTCTGACCAAAACCCACACCTCTCCCTGCAGCAATTTACAAAATACTTAGATGAGCAATCTCCACAAAACTGGAATTCTCCAAGTTACTACATATCAACATACAATAGTTATGAACACCAACAACTGAAATATGCTGTTGGTGATCAGTTGTGCATGTATATCTATATTTGTTTTATCAACTGACTTCACAGAGCATTCTGATGTACTGTAGCACACTATGAACACCTGAGTAAATTAATTTTCACTGATTTAAAAATCTGTCTTTGATTAGAATCTGTTAAATATTTAAACTGAAACAGTAATGTGTGCATTGCCAGTTTCTTCTGATCAAGGAGTTTCTTTTTTATGACACTTACAGACAACCAGTGCAGAAAAGTGTTTGAAAGACTTCTGGAGAAAAGCCAACAATACCTATTCAGTTCCTAGCTGACCACAGTGGTTTTACATGTAAAGATTTTAGGTGTTAAAATGCACGCCAACACAAGACAGTTCACCTACAAAAAATCTTCCTAGTATTTAAAGACAAAACACACAAAACCATAATTAAAAAACATAACTTCTACATGCTTTATCAAGAATAGAACTAATATACCTATCTTTCAGCAAATAGATATCCTGTCTCACACCCAAGATTTACTAATATCAAACAGATTGCCTGTCACAAAATTCACTCTTTCAGGAGATTTATCTGAACCTCCCAGAAAGTAACAGCTACTGACTGAACAAGTCTTTCCCATTCACAGTAGCAGAATATCTGGACAAAAGGCAATAAAGAACCATAGATCCAACAGCCTCAGTTCTTTTAGTACTTGACCATTAACAAATACTCAAAAATAAAAAAGTGAAACACCACAGTTGAAAGTTTAATTGGTATTGACTAATTGAACACAGTCAAAGGGGAAACCTTCTGGCTCCTTCTAGGGATATTCAGTTTCATTTTTTCAGAGGAAACTTTGAAATTTCAGAAGGTTCTTACAGAAATTTTGAAAGAAAGATTTTCATTAAAATGCTTAAGCTGACTATAATAAAACCAACATTTTTCCATGTCCTAGACAAATTTTCTTTTTTAATTATTACTGTTTCTAAGGCTGGAGAAAAGGGAACAACACTCTTCCCTGATAAAGCTGTACATGACCAAAACACTATTCTGAACAGCACAACTAATGGAGACTGACTTCATACAGACATGTCCTTTGTGCCCTAAGCAGTCTGTACATCCACACTCAACCATCTTTTCTCTTTTTATGCCACTCCCATAAAAAAGCAAATATTCTGGCTAGTCTGGAGACTCCAGCAATACTGTCTGATTAGCTGTCAACTGTATGTACTGTTTGACAGTAAAGTACTCTAACTTCTTGTAAGTAATATCACCAACTCAGATGTGCCTCCTCTACCTAGCCAGCAATTTTCAGTTTTCACTCTCCTATATCTCCACATCTGAATAAAACTGGCCAATACATTCAGAAGGAATGGAACAGCAGATGTGAAGAAATTGTAAATATACGTAAGTTTAGTTTTCATAGGAAACTGCTGAGAAAATCAGGTGTAAATAGGGCATAAAAACACTAGACCTAGGAGACTCAATGAATCTTGCTCATCCATTTACATATTTCTAGCAAAAAAAAGAGCACTACAAAATAATATTCAGACTACAGGAAGGGAACAAATAATTGTGTGCAACATCTTAATTTATTTGCAATAAAGATGCAAAATAGGATATGGTCAAGACAATCAGACTGTTGTAAAATACTGTTGAAGTACTGCCCAATACAATTTCTTTTGAGATCAAGAATTTGATTCACATGAGAAAAATGTGTGCTACTGAACCGTATTTATTTCATGGGAAATAGACTGACACACTCAAACATTTTTACTAAAGTGAGGACACCAAATATTTAAAGTCCATCTATGTCTTTGACATTACAAACTATATGCCACAAACTACTACTAGCTTAGACTGATTGATTAGAGATGCACCCTTGACTTGAAAAGAAGCATCTATTTGGCATTCAACTTTTTTTTTTTTTTAAATGGCAGCCTGACATACCAAGATGGATCAATAAAGCAGAGCTAAAGAAAACACAATGGAACAGATAGGATACCAGGTTTAATATCTGACAGGGAAAAGATCACTGGAAAAGACTGAACTTATTGCTGCTGGTCTACATCACTGACAGATATTTTCCAATCTCAGAGCAAGTTGTTCTCAAGGAAGTATACTGAAGCCTTGTCAAATAAATTAAAATGCAGTGCTAAGATTCTAGTGAATCTCAGTATGTTAACTAGAACTGAAATTTTTCATATAATTTACCAAAATGCTGTAGATAAGATGGCTACACATCTCTTTGGTACGCCCTGGTCTATTCACAAGAAGAGAAACTACATTTCTTGATCTCTCATTGAGGATAAAGTGCCCACATGGATCCTCATGTGTTCCTAGATGGTCATTAATCTTTAGTCTTAAATATTACTTAAGCTTGTTTACTTGGGGGAAAAAATTATTGCTGCCTCCTTGCCAAATCACTACATTAATTAGGAGAAACTTCAGCTAAAACACTTTTAATGTGGATAAAGGTCCAAGTATTTTATTTATTGATTGCAAAGGCACACCGCATTTAAAATCTCATTTGAGGGAGCTGACAGAGTGAAAAAAACTAGACCACCACATTATTTTTACCAGTAATTTTGTGTAGAATGAACTGTCAAGTTTTATTTATGTCACCATAATAAAGAAAAGAATCCAAGACAGATATAGCATCAAATTATTTTTACCCATTCACACCTTAGGATCATCAGTATGAATAAAACGGAGTATGCCCAAAGAACACAACATAGAGAAGATCAGAAGCTTGCTCACTCACTCTGCTTCTTATCTAAGTATGGCGATAAATCAAAACACAACATATGTAAAACTAATAAAATTAAATGTGTGTCCAGGTGAAGTACCACTTAATTCTATGACTTACTACTATAAAAAAAAAGACTGATTCTAAGAATTAAAGCAGGTTTCAAAGGAAAGATCCAGGCACTCACAAGAATGCAAATTTTTATAAGTCAATATTAAAAGCAGTTAAGCAGTTTTGAAATTTTTAAAAAAATAGCTTTTTAGCAGCTTGTGAAGCCCTAAACATTTCATACTAAACATCAACAGTGTGATATCCATCCACTAAATCTGGAACTCTGTCTGACTTCATAATATGTCTTCTGGAATAAGGGATTCTTGAAACACAACATTCATTGCTTTGTGCAGTCCTTCCAACAGAAGACTGCCCATCACACATGGGCTCTGGAATTCACCTGTTTCACTTATTAGAAAGATTTGTGTCATTTTCTCCACTTCAACTCATTTTGAAACTCTGTAAATGTCAGTATTACTGAGAACCTGCCAGATCCATAATGAAATTTGTGTAAATTATTAAAAAAATTCGTTGTTGAGATCTATTTCAGGCCAAACCTGAAATTCTGATAAAAAAAATTCCAAAAAACAAAGGCTGGGTTTTTTAGACAGCTTTTACTGCAAGAAACTTTCCCTGAAACAGGTCCTCAATTAGCTTCTTACAAGTATCTTTCCGATACATTATATGACGTCAGTAATCAAATAAGACAAATTTCTGAAGCAGACATATCACTAAGTTCATCCAGAATGGAAATTCTTATGTTCAAAGTAGCAGCAGCAGTCTTCTTTTATAAAGAACACTGTAGAGGGATTTTTAAAGGACCGAAGACATATGTTACCATTGTCTGGGTTGGACAACCCAGGCCTGTTAGTTGAAGCTGCAGTGCAGCTTTAAATTGTCCTGGGAACAAGCGGTGGGAGAAAGAAAACAAGCTATGCCCAAACAAGAAGCCAGGTGCAGAGCAAGTCCTGGGAACCACGAAATCAACACTCTCATCGGCACACTCTGATCAGGCACCTGCAGCATGCCCACCAATCAGCGACAGGGACACCCATGTGGCCCAGAGACTTTTATCCAATCACCTGTGTGTAAAGTCGTGTGAGCGGTCGGTTTAAGTTATAAATATGACCTGTTTGTTTAATAAAGGGAGCACGGCATGTAGCCATATTGGTGTGATTGTCGTGACTTGGCCGATTCTCCAAGGGGGACCCTCCTCATCTGGTACCTAAACAGGGACCCATTTCTTCACTTAAACGCGGTTTAGCTTAAATGCTGTTCGCTTAAATGCTAAAGTCCCCGTGCATCGGACCCGAAGGGAAGCTATCTGATTAGGGAGCTGGAGATCGGAGCTGGAGGTAGCCTGGAAGGCGAAAAGCGGAGTCCGGAGTTCGGTGTAGAGCTGCAGATCGCACCCCCGCCAGTGGTAAAACCGCGGAGAGTAAATCGCGGCGGGGCTCCCCGCTGATTTCCTCGGGGGGGGGGGGGGGGCACAACGGAAGGCTGCAACGAGTGCGGCGGGGCTTCTCCGCTGATACCCTTTCTGTGTGTGAGAGGGGAGAGCTCTGAGAAGACCGCGATGGAATTAGACGCGGCAATTAAACTGTTAACTAGCATCCTCCTTAAGAGGGGGGGGGCCTTAAAGAGACAGAAGTGGAGGCCTTAGTTTGCTGGGCATGAAAAAAGGAATAAGATCCCCAAGACTGCGTTATTGTTTAGTATTGCGGAATGGAGAGAAGTGGGAAATTGCCTTTGGGATACTACGGTCGAGGGAGGCAAAGAAGGAAAAGAAGCTAAAGTGTTAGGAGCTACGTGGCGGTCAATAGTTAACACTCTGGAAACTATGAAGGCGAAAAAAAATGTAGCGGCAGCGGCCATAGAAGCGTTGGGGAGAAATGTGGTAGAAAAGCCAATAGAGCAGAAGGGTGATTCACCTAAGCCTTCTCTCTTGGCTACACTTTTCGGAGTTGGGCATACTCGTCCTATGAAGGGTATGTCCGCCCCTGCGTGTTCAATAGCGCAGGAGCTTTTCGATAAGACAGCGGACAAACCGGAAATTACTCCTCGGGAGCCTGCGGTAACTGAGCCGAACCCGGAAAAGGCGGCTGAGCCTCCCCAGGAGGGCGGGGCAGCGAGTCCTGCTGCACCAATCGGAGCTGTGGGTGGAGCAAAACCAAAACGGAGGGTGGCTACAGCTCGTAGATCACGTCAGGGCGGGGCAAAAGCAACGTCTGATGTCATATCCTCCTCTTCCTGAAACATCATCGGATGAATTTAAGGAAGAAGGTGGGGAGAAACTTTGTGATAACAATACAGAGAAATCCTTACAGGAGGTAATAGGTAAATTAAGAAAAATGGAAAAGTGAGTTGAAATGAACCTGCCTATTACTTAAATACCTGCAGTTCCTCCAGTTAGCCCAACTACCCCTCCAATGCTGAACTCAAGAAAAGATCCAATTCTACAGCGTTGGTCTGGTGTTATTCGTGATGCTGTTTTGGAGGGTGATTGGCAGGTGACCAGCTCATTAGCTTGTCCAGTACTGATTAATAATCTTGATGCACATAACTGGGACATGATTTATGGAAGGTTAACGATCAGATTTTAGCGATGGGAGTGTTGCAACCTGCTCTTCCACCTTTTATGATGATCCTTCAGATTTGTCAAATTGTTGTGATGGACTTGTAAGACTGTTCTGTCTTTTTCACGATTCCCTTACACCTTGATGACACACAAAGAGCCTCACTAATGATGATTTACAACCGTTCCGATACTGGTTGCATGGCACCGAAGCCAACAGTCCTCTAACTTATTCACCAGAACAGTGGGCTGCCCTGGAAGTTGTGTCCCGCAAGATTCAGACTGGCTGGTGTGGTCGCCGAATGGCAAATCATCTGTTATCTTTTTTGGTTTGTGATGTTGCCACTTCACCTTTTGCCCTTATTTTGCAACGGCAAAAGAAAAAGGGGGAAAATACGGCAATCATTTTAGAGTGGTTGTTTTTGCCATTGCAACCCAGACATCGTATTTTAAGTTGATCTGAAGCAATAGCGGCCTTGGTGAGAAAAGGAAGAGACAGGACTGTTGAAATTGATGGGACTGAACCGGCAGATATCAGTATTCCAGTCCGTGGTGATGATTATGAATGTCTTCTGAGACATTCAACAGCCATACAGGAAGCCTTGATGGGCTATACAGGTGTTGTACACAACAACTGGCCGAAAGGACCTCTCTGGAAGATGTTAGAACATTATCAGTGGATTGCGAGACCGTTATACTCAAAAAGACCAGTTGACGGGCCAACGGTGTTTACAGATGCAGGGCAAAAGAAAAAGAAGGCTGCGTGTGTTTGGCAATCCGATAATCAGTGGCAGAAACACGTGATCACCGGTGAACCACGGGACAACCTTCAAACCTTAGAACTGAAAGCAGTGTGTTGGGCATTGGGAAGCTGGAACAATACACCTGTAAACATAGTATCAGACTCATTGTACGTAGTTGGTGTAGTACAGCACATTGAAGATGCCTTGTTGAGAGAGACAAAGAACCAACATCTTGGTGAAATGTTTATACGACTGCATAGTACTCTTCGATAGAGAAAACATGAATTTTGTATTATTGCATATTAGAAGTCATCAGTGGACCATTGGTTTTGGCGAAGGTAATGCTAGAGCTGGTGAAGCAGTCAGCTGTCTGGCAATAACTCCTCCAACAAATAAGTTTGAAGAAGCTCGTAACAGCCATGAGACGTTTCATCAGAATGTAAAGTCTTTACATTAACAGTATCAAATACCTATAGCAGATGCAAAGGGTATTGTCCGCTCCTGTCCTCAATGTAGTCATCATGGACCTGGTTTAGGGGTGGGCACTAACCCAAAAGGTCTGAAGGTACTTCAGGTTTGGCAAATGGATGTAACACATGTACCTGACTTTGGGAAGCTTAAGTATGTGCATGTCACAATTGACACCTATTCTCATTTTATATGGGCCACTGCACAAACCGGTGAAAAGGCATTACATGTGAAGAGACACTTAATGTCTTGTTTTGCTGTCATGGGAGTACCTGTAGAAATAAAAACAGACAATGGTCCAGCGTATAGTAATCAACGAGTCGCTAGGTCTATGACAACTTGGGGAATTAAAAACGTTAAAGGGATTCCTCACTCCCCAACGGGGCAAGCAGTTGTTGAAAGGGCAAACCGTACCCTGAAGGATTATCTTCAGAGACAGAAAGTATCGCAGGACATAGATGTAACTAAAGGGTTGACTAAGGTGTTGTTTACCTTAAACTATCTTTCCCTTACGGAGGATAGAGAGGGACCACCTGTTGTTATACATCACCAAACAGCGCAAGGGAACCAAACAATTACAGTTCCTGGTTTGAATGTTCTGTATAAAAATATGGCTTCAGGTGTATGGGAAGGACCTAATCCGGTGTTCTTTATTGGTAGAGGCTATTTTTGTATCTCCACAGATAAAGGACCTATATGGGTCCCTAGCAAGTTTGTGCGACCTGTATGTCAAGATCAGAAGACGGAAGAGAAGACTCAGAGCGAGCAGACAGAATAAACTGTCTATGTTGTAAGGGATGTAACCCGCGGGTATTATGCCAATGTATGCTATGTGGGGTAAAACGGTTCTGTAAGCCAAAGCTTAAATGTAAATGGTGTAAAGAGTGTATGTGTTTGATTAGTAACCGGGCATGAAGCAAGAGAAAGCATACGACTAGTGTAATACCATGCTGATTGGAGACAGTATACATCATCAGAATCTGTGAAAGCACAGATTTGTGGGGTGGAATGTAAAAAAAAAAAAAAAAAAAAAAAGAGAGAGAGAAAAAATTGTGGAAATTGCAAGAGTAAACATGTTTGAGTGGTGGACTTGGTTTACGGTCTTGATGAATTTTTTTCCCATTGGCCAAAATATTTTTGACATCTTGCCTAGGACAAACATATGGGTGACATGGGCAAATATCACGGGAGTAACAGACTTTTGTTTGTCTGCAACAAGCAGACAACCCCTTTTAGAATTTGTTTAATTGGTATTCCCCTGCAAGAGAATGAAACAATTTTTGATGGTTTTTGGAATGTTAAAACAGTGGGTCTGACTTCCAATCAGAATGGTACATTTATGAGTCCCAATGGGCAATATGTTTGGCCTTCTATGCGTAATGCAGAGTGGCAGAAGACGGTTATTGAGAATTTAAATCAGCCACATCATTTACCTTGGCAGGAGTTAGACCTATTGGCTAGCATTGTACCTGTTGAATATGTTAATGTTACTGCAACTGGTATGGCAGACTGTACCCACATGTCATCACCACTTCAAGCTGTGAATGGCATTGGAGTAATTTGGTTTGGTGACCCGTGGCAGTTATGGCTAACACATCAAGGTGAATGGGGGTTTTATACAGGGTTTCAAAATCTAACCGGTTCACCTATTTGGGGTGAATTGAAAACCGGGGGTTTCCATATAGATGTATCAGTGTCCACCGGGAGTCTTTTTGATATGTGGGGACAGAGCGTGGCCAGGGATTCCTTTGTACCCTGTCGGTGGACCATGTTATTTAGGGCGTTTGACTTTGTTTGCTCCACATATGAAAGACTTATTGAAAATGACTCAACAGTGTCACAGATCACGGAGGGCACTGTGCACCTTTGATGAAATATGTAATGACCGAGTCAATCTACATTCCGTAACAGCAAATGTCCTAGCCTCCATATTTATCACGGGGCAATGGCAGCATTAAATGCTAAGAATATACGAAGGTTAGCGGGCTGGGGAGAGAAATAATTTAATCTTACATCACAGATTTTAAGTTTGTTATTGCTTGATGTACATAGTGTTAGGCATGCTATGTTACAAAAGAGAGCTGCAATAGATTTTTTCTATTAGCACATGGACACAGTTGTGAGGATTTTGAAGGGATGTGTTGTATGAACCTTTCCGATCATTCCATATCGATGCACAAGAAGTTGTCACAACTGCAGGGAAACATGAAGCATATTCTTGCTGATGATAATCCCTTTGATGAATGGTTGAGAGGATTGGGGATAACAGGTTGGTTAAAGACGTTATTGATGGAAGGAATATGCTTTGTTATATTCATTGTTGTAATGTTTTTAGGTTTTAGCTGTTTGTTTTCTTGTGTGAAGAAACGTTTAACATCTATTGTGAAACACACATGGGTTGTCCAAAAAGATAAAGGGGGATATGTAGAGGGATTTTTAAAGGACCGAGGACATATGTTACCATTGTCTGGGTTGGACAACCCAGGCCTGTTAGTTGAAGCTGCAGTGCAGCTTTAAATTGTCCTGGGAACAAGCAGTGGGAGAAAGAAAACAAGCTATGCCCAAACAAGAAGCCAGGTGCAGAGCAAGTCCTGGGAACCACGAAATCAACACTCTCATCGGCACACTCTGATCAGGCGCCTGCAGCATGCTCACCAATCAGCGACAGGGACGCCCACGTGACCAGAAACTTTTATCCAGTCACCTGTGTGTAAAGTCGTGTGAGCGGTCGGTTTGTTATAAATATGACCTGTTTGTTTAATAAAGGGAGCACGGCATGTAGCCATATTGGTGTGATTGTCGTGACTTGGTCGACTCTCCACGGGGGACCCTCTTCGGAACACCTGTTTAGGAAGTTGTCACATTTGTAGATTTCAGTTCTGGGACAACACCGTCCATCCCATAAACAACAACCCAGGTTATTTTCTGCATATTATTTTCTTGTCCATACTTATAATTCCCTTTTCTTTAACCAACCTAGTTTCTCAACATTGTAATCTAAAAGTATAATTTAAGATCATACTAGAACTTGCTGATACCCTAAATCTACATCTATGGCCAAAAGCTTTGAAAAACTGGTAATTTTTGCTACTTAAGTTATTGCTTTTCTTCCAAACATAACAAAAAATTGAAATTAATTTAAATAAACTGGTAGACATCTAATGTGACATTTCTAGCTTTTTACTCTTGTTTTTTTAATTCAAACCTAAAAATTAGAATCTTGTTATTAATGCTTAAGAGTCAGTATTCAGTTCTAGGTAATTGGGGTGAGCCTAAACGTTCTTGTAGAATATGAGGTATATTTTAAAATGCTTGTTGATTTTTATGTATTTTGCATTTTACTGTAACACAAACTTTAATATACTATTTCTGGGTTTCATTTAAGAGCCAGGATTAGTAAGGATGAATACTTACCTTTCTCTTGTAAAGTCTGTTAAGTCTTTTGTTGACAAATGCCCATGTTTCATGTTGTGATAGAGGACATCAAAGCCGTTGTTCCTTTCCCTCTAGAGATTAATAATAAAGAACTATGAAACAACATGCTAAACCAATTACAGAACAAAGTATAGAACCTATGCATTTTAATAACTGATCAAGTTTCATTAAGTGAATGATTTCTAATGCTTCAGCTTTTTACCAGTTGCTATTAGATCCCTTCAATCCCTTATATGCAAAACCTAAAATCACCTCAGCAGCCACTATTACCCTTTGAATGACAACTCTTCTATTACATATTTTTAAAGCCATTTATTTTCTAGATTTCTACAGGTCTTGTATTCTTTCACTTCCCATTTTACACATGCTTCATACTGCATTCCTTCATTTCCCATGAACTAAAATTCATACTTTGGGATCACTGCATATTCCACCTCCCCAGTTCTTCATACTTCATTGATAGCTGTTTTTTGTAAAATTTGTATAAATCATTAACTCCCCTTTGTTTATTCTTTAGTTTTAAAACTTAGAATCATAGAATCATTTAGGTTGGAAAAGACCTTTGAGAACAAGTCCAACCATTAACTCAGGACTGCCAAGCCCACCACTAAACCATGTCCCTAAGCACCAAATCTATGCATTTTTTTAAATACCTCCAGGGATGGTGACTCCACCACTCCCCTGGGCAGCCTGTTCCAATGCTTAACAACCCTTTTCAGTAAGGTATATCTCACCATTAAAACTGAAACAGTGCCCTAAAAACTGATTAATAAACTCAGCAGGCTTATCACCTGTGGCACCATGGTGAACTTCCACCAAACAGGAGAAAAGCAACAATAAATGAAAGGAAGGTGAGGCAAGGCATAGTGTAACAACACTCACTGCTACAATAAGAGTTTTCCTGTCAAACTATCCATTCTCCTGCCTTCCAAAAGCTTCAGATGCATAACGCTGCCGCTACTAAAGACACAGAAGCACGCCCTCAGGAAAATCACATGCATGTTCATGTTGGAAGGGAAAGAGGGGTGGGAAGCAGAATCCTGGACTTTTCACAACAGCAGCTCTACATCTGCAGTGAAAGAAGCCTGAGGATTTGGTCAGACACCACTCCAACCATTTCTGTCCTTTTTGTTCTGCAAAAATGTTTGTACAGGTTTGTAAGGCATACCAAATCAGGGAAATTACACAACTGAAAAATAAAGCTAGCAAATAAAAATAAAGATCAGTAATCTAGATCACTGTGAGTACATGAACAGCTGTATTGCTCATCAAAAGAGATGGGAGCAAGGAGGAGACAGCAGGCAGGGATCTGCCAACTTAAGTGGAAGAAGCCACAGGTGGATGGAGGAACCTCACAGTAGCCACAGTAGTAGGCCCACTTCTGTGAAGCATTAAGTGCACTAAGATTTGCTTTACTTCTTCCAAGCATCAGGGAAAAAAAACCCAAACAAACAAAAAGTCAGACACCTATAAAATGACTGTTCCTAAGACTGCAGTAAGCTGTAACCTGAAAAAGTTCATCAAAATGCAGATCAGTTTAACATAAGTGCAATTACAGGAAGGTCTGTAAAAAGTACGGGCAGAACTAAGTTGAATATACCAAAATACAGCAAACTTTAAAAGGACTATTTACAGAGCATGGCTTTTATGTTTGAAAAATAAAAGGATAAAACCACCAAATAGTAGGAAATGTTTGGGTTTTTTTAAAATATAGTCAAGTACAAGTCTAATCACAACAGTTCAATAAACTGTTTGAAGTAGTTAATAACAAATACGAGGCTATACAAACACTTTTTTTAAACACTTTGTGCATTAGAAATGCAATTAAGACCTAATAACTAGCAAAATAGGTTTGAGGAAGCCAGATCCACTTTTATTAAAAATAAGATAACTGCAAATGCAAAAAGTAAACAATTTCAGTCCTATCTAACCAGTTGGAAGCTCAGAATAATTTTTAATACTGATGCATTAATAGGTACCTTATTAACTTTCTGTATTTGCTCAATGCAAACCCTGAATGCCACTGCATTACAAACCCACCAGAATAACTCTGTATTTAAGATCTTACTCAGGAGTCCTCAAACTATGCCCCCCCCCAAGGTCCTCAATCCGGCCCCCGGTATTTACAGAACCCCCCTGCCACCCCAACCCCCACCCCCCCACCCCCCGCTGGGGGTTGGTGGGGGAAACCAAGCAGCCGCAGATGACTGCCTGCCACTTCATCCATGCATCCCTTCTGGCCACCCTGTCCGGACTGCACGGCAGGGCTGAGGGGGGGGCGGTGGAGGGGTCTCTCCCTCCCTCCAGCTCCCAGGCAGGACAAGCAAGCCAGCACCAGTGGGAAGCGCACGCACCATCATGTCAAAAAAAAGAACAATTGACTCCGAGTGCGGGGTATTCCAAGAAAAATGGACTTCTGATTATTTTTTCATGGAGTACAAAGAAGGAGCTGTTTGTCTGATATGCCAGAATTCAGTGTCTGTGTTCAAGGAATACAATTTGTGTCGACACTACGAAACTCAACATAAATATGATTCTTTGGTTGGACAAGTGAGAAAAGATAAAATATTAAGACTGAAACATGGATTGGCAACTCAGCAAAATACTTCTGTGAAGCAAAAGCAGCTCAATATATCATCACTTCGAGCAAGCTATCAAGTTGCCAAGCTCATAGCGCGCACTGGCAGAGCATTCACAGAGGGAGAATTTGTTAAAGAATGCCTTCTTTCTGCGGCCAAAGAGATGTGTCCAGAGAAAGCGGATTTATTTAGTACAGTGAGCCTTTCAGGACCTACAATTACACGAAGGATTGAAGAAATGGGGGAAAATTTGAATCGGCAGTTGCAAAACTCCTGAAAAAAAAACCCTTTGCTATTTCTCATTGGCACTCAACGAAAGCAATGATGTTCGTGATTCTGCACAACTTCTAATTTTCATTAGTGGACAAATGATTCTTTTGAAGTCATAGAGGAGCTTGCTGCACTGAAAAGCATCAAAGGAACAACTACAGGAGAGGATATCTATGAGAAAGTTTGCCAAACTATGAACGATTTGGAGATGGACTGGGTTAAACTATTCAGTGTGACAACTGATGGTGCTCCTAGCATGGTGGGGTCCGTGAAAGGAGTGGTTGCACACATTAACAAAGAGATGGACAAACACAACCATTCACATCCAATAGCCATACACCGCATCATCCACCAACAAGCCCTGTGTTGTAAATCACTGAAGCTGGACTCTGTCATGAAAATTGTGGTTTCTTGTGTTAACTTCATTAGAGCTCGTGCACTAAACCACAGACAGTGTCAGGAATTTCTGTCTGAGCTAAATGTTGCCTATGAAGATATTCTGTACCACACAGAAGTCCGTTGGCTGAGTCGAGGGACAGTTTTAAAACGATTTTACGACTGACTTCCACAGGTTTATGATTTTGTGCTTTCTAAAAGCAAAGAAGTACCAGAGCTCAAAGATGCAGAAAGGAAATGGCACATTGCGTTTCTGACAGATGTAACAGAGCTACTCAACAATTTCAACGTCCAGTTTCAAGGAAAGGGGAAGCTCATCTGTGATACATATTCACATGTGAAAGCATTTCAAGTCAAATTAGACCTGCTCATTAATCAAGTAAAGGAGGAAAACTTCTGCCATCTCCCCACAACTCAAAACCTGTCTGCAGAAAAACCAGCAGTTGCATTCCCGAACAAAACATGTATGGATGTACTAGAAATGTTGCAAAAGGAGTTTCAAATTAGATTTAAAGAGCTTTGTCTCCATGAACAGGACATACAGCTTTTTCCGGAACCCATTTTCTGTTGACATTGAAACTGTTGATCCAATTTACCAAATGGAATTGGCCGAACTAAAGACTTGTGACTCGCTGAAAGATGCATTCAAATCAAGCAGCCTTACTAATTTCTATGCATCTCTCCCCTCAGAGACATATCATAATCTCAGGAACCATGCACTCCAAATTGCAACCATCTTTGGCAGCACCTATGTCTGTGAGCAGACTTTTTCCCAAATGAAACATCTGAAATCTCCAATCAGATCCAGACTAACTGATGAACACTTGCATCACTTGCTACGACTGGCAGTGACAAATATGGAACCTAACAATGACCATCTCATTAGCCAAAAGCAGGCCCATAGTTCACATTGAAATATTATTTGTTTTTGTTGATTACAATTGTTCTTCATTTTAAATATTGCATTCTTTTTCCTGGTTTTTGTGCACTACTACAAATAAGATATGTGCAGTGTGCATAGGAATTCGTTCATTTTTTTCCAAACTATAATCCGGCCCCGAAAGTGTCTGAGGAACAGTGAACCGGCCCCCTGTTTAAAAAGTTTGATGAGCCCTGTTCTACAAGGTGAGGCATAGGACCTGTACACAGCTGTGCATCTATGTCTACATATTCAGTTTCAGTGATGAACTGTGGAAATCAAATAACATTTGGTAAGCCTGCTGTATGCATAAAGATACTTGTGAGTGAAAATTTGGGTGCAGAACCATGGAAACATCATTAAATATTTGGGTCTAAGCTTTACACATGTCAACATGTAGTGAAAAGGAGGTTAGAGGAAGAGGTCAGTATACTGCTAGTTCACTAATCATCCACTGGCCTCTTACCAAAAACAGCACTCAAATCTCATTAAACTGCTCTTTATGTGGGGGAAGAATGTACATCAACTGCCTTCATTGAAGGAATAATGGCATGCAAGTGTTATGGCTCTTACTGCTCTCAGTGATGAGAGGGAAGAACAAAAATGTAAACACAAATAGCATCTGCAAGGTGTTTATTAAATAATGGACAGCACTGGAACAAGAAAAGACAAAGGCTGAACACTGGTGACAGATAAGAATGAGAAGTCCTAAATTTTGTGGTTATAAAGTGCAGGGCTCAGAACCGATAGATTTAAGTGAGGTTGGTAGCTCTCCCAAAGACTTCCTGAGTGATGCTGCCAAGTCACCAAGGCATCTATTTTCAAAATTCTTCATTTAGACAAGCTTGAAACAAACAGGAGATAGAAGTGATCAGCAGCTCAGAATATCTTGCTCTAATCCACTCAAATAAGGCTCCCAAAACAGGTAGTCTCTAATGCATTAAAGGTCCAATTAAATGGGCATCAAGTAGAATCCCTATTACTTGAGGTTCCCCACCTGCAAAATGAATGCAGCTTTAGGTTAACAAACATGAGTCATCAGACATTACTGGGACCGTCTTCATCTTCTCTTACTGTAGCATTATTCTACTTGATCTGCACCATCTCACCTTATATTGCCTGCCTGCCTTAGAAACATTTATTAAAACCCCAGACAGATTTTGGTGGCCATCCTTCCTTTGTAACCTCTCCTCTGTGGCAATGTATTTGGAAGAAAAGGGACACGTGGCCTATCAAAAGTTGCTCTTGCTTTAGCAGCTTGATATGATTAAAAGCTTTGCCTGCTCAGCAAGGCCGCAAGGTTGTGAGAAAGACACCGAGAATAAAGAAAACAGGATCTTTAGTAGTTAAGCAGGCAGAAAAACAGGAGCTGAGTTGGGAGCTGATGACCGCAGGAATGTCAACAATTTTAAAGATGCGACTAACCACTTGTATGCTTTTAACCTTTTTAGTATCTGTATAGCAGCGTGTGAACAGTGTATGTAACCAATAGAATTAAGATGTGACGTGTGTACAAATATGAAAATTGTATATAAGCTTGCAGAAACTTAGGTAAAGTGTCTTCAACTAGGATCATATTGATATGTTGTTGAGTCCATGATTTCACTCCTGCACTCCTCCCTTCTTGCAACTTCACCATAGAGGGTGATGGATGAAAAGCACAGAGAACTGATGCTCCTCTTGGTCTACTATGGTCATGCAATCTCTTCACTTTCTGTGCCAATTTCTAATCCGACTGCCACAGGCAGTCCTAATTGATAGAATTGCAACTAAAAGAACAACTTGCATTTGTAAAAATCACCCACAGGAGTGAGAATATTCAAGACTGAGCCCTTAAAAATCCACTACCCATATGAACACCCAAGAGCATACTACTCCATGAGTTCCATTTCTGTTTTCTTTGACCCCCTTACATGGGTGACGTAACATGTTTTACCATGGCACAGATTTCCAAAACACTGTATGAGCATTAAGGCAACATTACAATGTGCATGTCAATGGTCATTCATTTATGGATTCTATTCTGGGAAATTACTAGTTGTGCTGAACTACAAAACTGATGCACTAGAGGTGGAATATTATTTGGAAATTATATTAAATTATGTACTTCAGGTTAAATAATGAAGTAAATCCTGTTATGGTTGATTTTAGAAAGGTAATTATTTTAAAAAAAAATAATTATTCCCATCACATTGTCACTGAAAAAAATCACAGGAACAGCAAAAGGAATATCTTAAATGTTGAAAAAAAGTTATTTTTCTACAAACAGATCAATAATAAAAATAATGCAAGAAAGCAATTGGTCATGTAGAGCCAGCAATGTGCCCTTTCAGCAAAAGAAGATAATGGTATCCTGGGCTGCATTAGGAGGAGTGCTGCCAACAGGTAAAGGGAGGTGTTCCTTCCCCTCTGTCCAGCACTGGTGAGGCTACATCTGGAGTACTGTGGCCAGTTCTGTGCTCTCCAGTATGAGAGAGACATAGACATAGTAGAAACAGTCCAGAGAAGGGCCACCAAGATGATGAAGAGACTGGAGCATCTCACCTATGAGGAAAGGCTGAGAGAGCTGAGACTGTTCAGCCTAGAGAAGAGAAGGCTCGGGGGGTTCTCATTAATGTATATAAAAACATGAAGGGAGAGTGCGAAGAAGACCGAGCCAGGCTTTTTTCTGTGGTGCCCAGTGACAGGACCAGAGGCAATGGGCACAAACTGAAACGCAGGAGGATCCTCCTGAACATCAGGAAACACTATTTTTACATTGAGAGTGACTGAGCACTGGAACAGATTTCCCAGAGAGGTGGTGGAGTCCCCATCCCTGGAGATCTTCAAAAGATGTCTGGACGTGGTCCTGGGCATCCAGCTCTAGGTGGTCCTGATTGAGCAGGGGAGTTGGACCAGATGACCTCCAGAGGTCCCTTCCAACCCCAGCCATTATGTGTATGCCATATAGCATGATTTGAAAAAAAAAATATCTTGTCCTGGTTTCTGCTGAGAGAGAGTTCATTTTCTTCCTAGTAGCTGGTACAGTGCTGTGTTTTGGATTTAGCATGAGAATAATATTGATAACACACTGATGTTTTTAGTTGTTGCTAAGTAATGTTTATACTAAGTCAAGGAGTTTTCAGTTTCTCAGGCCCTGCCAGCAGGAAGGCTGGAGGGGCACAAGGAATTAGGAGGGGGCACAGCCAGGACAGGTGACCTAAACTAGCCAAAAGGATATTCCATACATAAAATGTCATGCTCAGCATACAAACCTGGGGAAAAAGGAGGAAAAGAGGGACATTTGGAGTGATGGCATTTGTCTTTTTCAGTAACTGTTACACATGTTGAGTCCTGCTTTCCTGGAGATGGCTGAACAGAACACCTGCCTGCCAATGGGCAGCAGTGAATAAATTCCTTGGTTTGCTTTGCTTGCATGTGCAGCTTTTGCTTTCCCTATTAAACTGTCTTTATCTCAACATACAATTTTTCTCACTTTTCCAATTCTCTCCCCCATCCTGACACGGGGAGAGGGAGTGAGTGGCTGTGTGGTGCTTAGTTGCCAGCTGGGATTAAATGATGACAGATCTCCATGTTGAAATAAAGCAATTTCTGAAGTTTATATGGAATTATATTCTATTATGCATTCAGAAATTACTTTTCTCACCTAGAACTTCCATTGATAGCAAATGATCTGTCCATCGGTTCTAAAATTCAGCATACCAAAGGAATGAACAAAACAAATATTAAATTGACCTAAACAAATTTTCTGGTTCATAAAATATTTTTTTTCTAATTTATATGTCATTCTTTTAATTTTTCAGAAGGGATATAGCACAGTGACAAACATAGTAAATCAATCTTGAAGAATTATATCTATAAAGAAATCAATAGCATAGCTCTTAAAGAAACAAAAAGAAATTATTTTCCAATTGGGCAGTAAAATAATCAGAAAGTAATGTGTAACTTTCTTTTGCAGGAAGAGACTTCCAAAATTATTTCTTTTTTAATTGCAAGGGAAGTGAAAATTTTTAATCAATATAAATGTTATTTAAAGATGACAGGCAGAAAGAATGCTCTTCTCTTTGTGCAGAGTTGGTGTGGTAGGTTGACTTTGGCTGGCTGCCAGGTTCCCACCAAACTGCTCTATCGTTCTCCCTCCTCAACAGGATGAGGGGAAGATCATACAATAAAAAGCTTGTGGTTTGAGATAAGAACAGGGAGATCACTTACCAATTACCATCATGGGCAAAACAGACTCAGCTTGGGAAAACTGATTTAATTTATTGATGGTCAAAACACAGTAGGATAATGAGAAATATGAATAAATCTTAAAAACACCTTCCCCCCACCCCTCCCTTCTTCCCAGGCTCAAATTCACTCCTGAATTCTCTCCCTCCTCCCCCCAAGTGGCGCAGGGGGACGGGGAATGGGGGTTACAGTCAGTTCATCACATGTTGTCTCTGCTGCTCCTTCCTCCTCACACTCTTCCCCTGCTCCAGCATGGGTCCCTTCCACAGGGTGCAGCCCCTCAGAAACAGACTGCTCCAGTGTGGGTCCCCCACAGGATCACAAGTTCTGCCAGCAAACCTGCTCCGGCATGGGGTCTCCACAGGGTCACAGCTTCCTTCAGGGCACATCCACCTGTTCCACTGTGGGGCCCTCCCTGGGCTGCAGGTGGGTATCTGCTCCACCATGGACCTCCATGGGCTGCAGGGGCACAGCCTGCCTCACCATGGTCTTCACCATGGCCTGCAGGGGAATCTCTGCTCCAGCACCTGGAGCACCTCCTCCCCCTCCTTCTTCCCCGACCTTGGTGTCTGCAGAGTTGTTTCTCTCACATATTCTCACTCCTCTCTCCCAGCTGCTGTGCCACCACCACCACCAAAACCCAATACAGTTGGAAAAAAACTATGTTCACTGATAAGCAACATTTCTTACAGAATAGGCATGTTGGCTCTCAAGCTCTGCTACTAGCTGAGGGAAACGATTTCCAAACTGAAACCACCGATGATCCATGTGGTCATGATAATTGGTCATAGACATATAGGGAGCAATGTAAAACATCAAAAAACAAACTGTTGTGTTTAAAAATTTAATGTTGAACTGTACAAAACAGGCTGCAAGAAAGTTTGAGTGTTGGCAGAAGTCTGTTAATTCAAAAGGCTGTGGGAAAAAGAGTTTGCAGTAATGCCAGGAAATTGATATAAACTCTGAGGTCTGCAAAATTAGTAATAAGCTCCAAAGTCATATTCAATATATAAACTAACACACAATCTGAATATGACAGGGCATGGGGGGACGTGAAGAATTTCTCCATGTAGAACCTCTTGAGACTGTAGACTATCTGTTAAGAACTTGGAGAAGAGAAATAGGGTTTCACAGCCTTGAAAGAAGTGAAACTAGACATTTCCATGTCTAAGCTTTTCTTGCTTGTGTTATTTTTTTATTAAAAAAATATGTTCCAGAACTATAAAATTCTGCCCACTGTGGCTGTTTGTTTTTCCTTTCAACAACCAACACTAGAAAATAGCACTGGATGAAGACGATGGGAGCTTTTTATTGTAGGCCAATGAAAGAGCGCCACAGGCATTGTACAGAAATAGATTCAGAGTATAGACTTTCTCTTTGTGATTGAAAACATTATCTAATAAGACAGTGCTGTTAAAATTGAAAGAAATGAACAACTGACTTCCATCCTTTACGGGGCATATTCCTTTTCTCAGCTCCCACATCTCCAAGGGAAGTGTGCCTGGTGCAGCACAAAGTACCTCTCTGAGAGCCTCTGTGTGCCTTTCTAGATGTATCCTTCCCAATGCCCAGGCTTGCAGATATAGAAGGGAGAGGACCACAGCTACCACATCCTCCCCACTCCTCCACCTTTGAGATGGAGGTGAGAACTAACAATTTTCCACGCCCAAAGATACACAAAAGGAATAAGACATCATGTAGTCTCCATTCCTCCTTTTACATCTGCAATAAGATCAGACACAATTTGGTCCCAAGCAGTGAAATTATTATTGCTTTCAAACTTCAACAGAGAGTGTAAGAAAGGTTGTGCAATAAATGCCTTTAAAAATCTCCAGGATGATTCTGGCCAGCAGTCAGAATGCCTCTGGGGATAATGAAGAAATATGTGCCAAAGCAAGAGCTCTGCTGCAATTCAGCCAAACTCAGTGCCTCAAATGCTGTAAATTAATTAAGTTTTGAACTGTGAGGATTTTTCAAGCTTATCTCTATTTACACTTCTTAAAGAAGTTCAGGGGGATATTTTGTCCAGGAAAGGTCAATTAATGTCTTTCTAAACAAACATGTTTCCATACCAAAAATGTTTACAGTCCGTACTGGAACACTTTCCAGGGGCATTTGTCCTTTGATAAATTTGCAATATGTAAGTCAGGGGTCCTCAAACTACGGCCCACGGGCCAGATACAGCCCCCCAGGGTCCTCAACCCAGCCCCTGGTATTTACAGAACACACACACACACACCCCGCCGGGGGTTGGGGGGGGAAACCAAGCAGCCGCAGATGACTTCCAGCCACTTCATTCGTGCGCCGGCCCCTTGGTTAAAAAGTTTGAGGACCCCTGATGTAAGTAAACACAAGTCCAATTACTCATTCTTTCTTTTGGGGGGAGAGAGAATATATTTTTTCTCTCATGCCTAACATGTTCATCATTCTATTTTCTGTTTTGAAATCAGCTTCAAATTTGCTGTGTTCAATAGCCATTTTTATTGGAGAGAAGTGTGATGCTTTTTCAATTATACTGATGATGCCTTGCTCAAGAGAAGCTATTAGATTTTTCAAAGGTAGCTGTCACAGCAGTACTGTAATCACCTAGAGTTCCTCTGGAATAATTTGTTGAAGTTAAGCATAAGCATTTTACTAAATATTTGAGCTCATGATTATATCTAATTGGATATTCCCTTATTAATTAAGTTGGTGCCTTTTGCTCTCCACTGGGCAATAAGTGAAATCCTAGCACCATATAAAATGTGGGAATGTTGCCAGTGCTTTTGATGACGCCAGAGTTAGTTAGGGATGATGTCATAGCTTTATATTTACTATACATCTTTCCTGGCTATCTAGACCTGAATATAACTTGGATGTTGTTATATATTTTAAGCTGTAATTGTAAAACACATGCAACTTTTTTTAAATCTGTAAGCATAACAAAAAGATTAAAAACAGGAGAAAAGCAACCTAATCTCATTTGTAATACTGAGATGTTTCATAATATAGTTGTTATACTTTGTGCAATTTACATTTGTCATGTCATCGTTTCGGCTTTTAGTATTGAGCTATTTACAAATATGACTTGCTGGAATGTAAGTAATCAGTTTCTCTATTTTTATGTCATCATGGCTGAGCACTTTGGGACCGTGTATGCTAATGCATCAGTAATTGTATTTCTTCTTAACAATAGAGTATAAGAGGGCACACAGAAATCACAGCTGTGTCAAAATTAGTATAAATCTAGCCAACCTGATTACAAATAGAATTTGGTGTTTTTTCATTCCCTACATGAGGAGCATTGTCATCTCTTTGAACAGAGCTGTGAGAAAGAAAAATAATTCTGTAATGTGGGCAGAATACTGCAATGTGTATTTTTATCAGAACATTCTGGGGCGCATACAGGTGTGTCCTTGGATCTCCTTTGTATCCAGACCCCCTTCCTGATCTCTTTTTAAAGGACTTGGTAATCACTCCAGACCCAACAGACAGTGCATTCTTTGTGTTTGAGACCTCCAGCTATCGCACAAACCAATAATAACCTCTGAAAATTCTATGCAGCCTTTCCCAAAGTCTTTTTAGCTTAAAAAACTCTGAAAAATTAGTGGTATTCCACAAATCACTGTGCTCAGCCTCCCAGACCTGTCACCACCTCTCCCTTGCCCTGACAGCTGTGCTGCTGGTGCTGGTGCTGGCGCTGGTGCTGGTGCTGGTGCTGGTGCTGGCAGGACTCTCACCCAACCGGGCTCACCAGGCAGGCAAGACCCCGCATCAGCATTGCAGCCAGCTCTGACCTGACTCCCCAGCACACTAGTCCCAGGAGCACTGCACAGTGACACCCTGGCTGCTTCTTCAGGGCCAAGACAGCTTCACCAGGTATGCTCTGCATCTCACCTGGGTTTACACCTCACTATTAAGAAGTTGGTGCTTTAGGATATAGCATTTTATAATAATTGAAACCAAGGAGCAACAAAGAAAATTTATTCTAAGAAAGAACAAAGTTAAAAGGAAGAGGAGAAAACTGACAGTCCTCCTTTTCTTTCTTTCTTTTCTCTGAGTCCTTTTTATTCCCAGTTCCACAGCTTCTATATCTTGGATCTACCTGATGTCTCCACTATGTTTTTTTCTCTCTTTTATAACCCTTCTCTTTTTTTTCTAGTACATTTTCTTTCTATAGTTCTTCTTCACCAGGATTTTTTTATCTTTCTCAAGTCACCCAGTCTCTAACTTCTCACAGTATTTCTTTTATTTTGATTTCCTCCCGCACTGCTATCTGGGAGATAACCTACATACAGACCTTCAGCAGTTGCTTCTCTGGTTAATGTAGTCACTAGCACTGCTCCTGAAAAACAAGAAGAGGAGTTTTCAAAACTCCTTTGCTGCTGTTGCCTTCACTCACTGTAAAGACAGAAGGGGTCTCAGCCTTGTGTCTCTACCCTACTTTTTGTAAATTTTGTCATTCCTGCATAATAAATTTTTGCTGGTAGGCAACCAGTGGCTTTATGAAACAGGAATCCAACAGGATCCAGTGTTCTATTGAAACTTGGCTGGCCAACCAAGAACAATATGAAAATGATGGGAAAGGTTTATGAAAAATTTTCTGTTAAAACCAGTACCTGGACAGATGATGAAATTGTTTATTATTATGTCTGCAACTGCCACCAGTCTTGGTTTACATGTTGATGGCCTGCTTCACACCTTTTCCCTGTCCATTTATTTAACATACCACCTTTTATCATTCCTGACCTTCAACCTGCACAGTGAAACTATATCCTTAATGTTGTATATTTAGTTTGTTTTAGCTTTGTGGTGGATTGACCTTGGCTGGATGCCAGGTGCCCACCAAGCTCCTCTATCACTCCCCTTCTCAGCAGAATAGGAGGGGAGAAAATAAGATGAATAAAACCTTGTGGGTCAAGCTAAAGGCAGTTTAATGAAGCAATAGCAAAAGTTGCATGCGTGGAAACAAAGGAAAACAAAAAATATTTATTCTCTACTTCCCATCAGCAGGTGATGTCCAGCCACTTTCTGGGAAGTAGGGCCTCAGTACTTTGGAAAACAAAAGTCTTAATGACAAATGCACCCCCTCCTCCTCCTTTCTCTTAGCTTTTATTGCTGAGAAGACATCATATGGTATGGAATATCCCATTGGTCACTTTGGGGCAGCTGTCCTGGCTATGTCCCCTCCCAAGGTCTTGCCAACCCCCAGCCTGCTTGGTGAGGTGGGGGGAAGGATGGAGAGACAGCCTTGATGCTGTGGGAGCGATGTTCAGCAGTAGCCAAAACACTGGTGTGTTATCACCACCTTTCTAGCTACCAATTGTCACGGTCCACTCAGTGGACTCGTGATGGTTTGTTAACTATGATCTCAAAGCGCAAAAATCAAGGCGACCACGCCAAGGGGTTATGCTTCAATTAAACAGCACAATTTTATTGTTTGCCCGTAAAGCAGCGTGCAATAGGTAGAAAGACAGAAAGTGAATAAAAGGTAAAGTAAAAAGAAAAGGAAAGAGGATTATAGCTACCACCACGGGTCCAAGGCGTCCCTATGGTCCCAGGTCCAGGCAGCGTCCCGCCGGTCCTTCCGATCGTCGCGATCCTTGGTGGGGAAGATCTCCAAAGTTCAGTTGCTAAGAAGACATCTTTTTATGCCAAGCAACACACCTTGATCCTCCTCTGGTCCATGGATTGTTGCCAGTCTCCACCTTCTCGAGCCAGGTTATCATGCATGTCCAAAGAAAAGTGCCCGAGGCGTGGTTTGCCTTAGAGGCGGGTAGCTTCAGACCAGGAGGCATGGTTTTGTATTGTTTATGGTTCGTTGTTATGACCACGGTTGTGATCCATCTTCTGGACAGCTGTTATGCGGCCTTATTGTAGTTGTTCCTTTCAATCCCAGGTGGCAGGGAGCGGCATAGTACTCCTCGTACCGTGCAGTCCTCTTTCCCAGAGTCTTTGTGTCTTGGTGTCCATGAGGACCACATTCCATCTCCAGGTCTCTGTTGGCAATGTTGAGACAATATTGTTCTCTTTAGACCAACTCTCATACCACCCCGTGGCTCAACATTGTTATCAGGACCACGTGGCAGCGATATAATCCTCTAAGAGGGGTAAAAGAGGATAGGGAAAGTAAAAGGGGAAAGGAAAATGACAGACAGGAAAAGAAGGGGGAAATAATCATCTTTATCTCAAACAATTTACAATAATCAAATGGTATTCATAAAAATGACTAAACAGAAATCTGTTTAGGTTTTATACAATTTTCCTTGTGTCAGTAGATTTAGGGATGTCCACATTGGAGGGGATATTCAGCAAGTTATGTGCATTGATTACAGATGTCAGATATGTCAATTGCTTTACCATTCTCCAATTTAAGACATACAATATCATTGACAAAACAAGACCAATCAAGACCAATATCAAAAGGACAACAATAGGGTGACACAACTTGTTCAAGATGCCAGTAGCAGTCGGTGACCATCCGAAAAGTGTGTGCCACCATCCACGTTCTGCATCTTTTCTCACTCTTCTCAAGACACGGTGTATTTCTTCCACATTGTGATGGACAGTTATCAAGGTTTTCTGTCCATTTTCTCTAACCTTTTCCAGAATCTTGATCAAGTCTTGATGCTGTAACAGCCGTTTTACCAAGGTGAGATTCATCCCAATGGGTACAGGCTGCAATTTGTGAATCAGTGTATAATTAGATTTCAAGACCTGGTGAGATGTGACTGGGGTTAAATAGGAGAAGTCACATCCAGTGATACAATTATTGCAAGCAGTTAAAAAGCCAGATCAAGTAGCAATCATGCACTGTAAGGCACATCAAATTGGGAATACAAAAATAATAGCTGGAAATAATTTGGCTGATAAAATGGCAAGAAAGGTAGCAAAGAAACAAGCATTACAGATGGCAATAATTCTTTTTTAAAACAGTAACCCTTCCCGGGGAAAAACCAAATATTCAGAAGAAGATGACAAATTGGGTCAGTTATTAAATGCTAAGAAAAACCTAGCTGGGTGGTGGATAACTCCTAATGGACAAGTAGTAATTCCACCTCTTTTGGTGAGAGAGATAATTCAAAACATCAGGAATGTCACTGGGGAGCAGAAGCTTTAGTAACTTATTTACAAAAACAAGTAATATCAGTTAATATGTTGGGAATAGCTAAAATGGTAACTGCAAAGTGTGAAGTATGTTTGAAAAATAACCCAGTAATTAAGGAAAAGGTTCAAATGGGTAGGTTAAAATCTGGTACAGAACCTGGAGATTATTAGCAAGTAGATTTTTCAGAGTTACCTAGACAAAATGGGTATCAGTACATCCTGGTAGGGGTTGATACTTTTACAGGATGGCCAGAAGCCCTTCCCTGTCGCACCACACAAGCAAAAGAAGAAGTGAAGTGGTTATTAGAAGAAATAATTCCGAGATTTGGAGTACCTATTGGAATTTCTTCTGACAGAGGTCCACACTTTGTTGCTGAAGTAGTCCAAAGTGTTAGCAAAGTATTGGGTATTAATTGGGATTTACATGCCTCTTGGAGACCACAGTCTAGTGGGAAAGTGGAAAGGATGAATCAAACTTTGAAAAGACAAGTAAGTAAAATTTGTCAAGAAACCAGTCTAAAGTGGCCTCAGGCACTTCCATTGGCATTATTATGAATCAGGGTACAGCCAAAGAGCAGAACCTCAGCCAGTCCTTATGAATTATTATATGGAAAAACATATGAGTCTCCAGAACCAAATCTAAACATACATGTAAAAGGAAAACAAGATGTGTATAACTATTTGCTTTCTCTAGGGAAAACTTTGGCTGCAATTCGGAGTGCAGTAATTTGGAATAGACCTTTACCCCTGGGAGAATTCAGAGCATGATTTCCAACCAGGAGACTATGTCTATGTGAAGACCTGGACCTCCGAACCTTTGCAGGATCGCTGGAGAGGACCTTTCCAGATACTGTTAACCACTTTTACAGCTATCAAAATAGCAGAATTAGATGCTTGGATACATTATACTCGAGTGAAGAAAACACCTACTCCATGGAAGATTGTCAGTCGTGACCCAGAGACTTTAAAATTGACACCGAAACATGTCTAATTTCTCACATTGGATTTTATTTTGGTCAGTAGTGTTGGTGGGATCATGGGCTGACTTGGTGGACAGGAACAAAAGACAAGTAGAAACAGAACAAGTGATTGACATTCCCAAACAAATGGCTGAGGAAAATTTGATGGTAGGATTGATTAAAGGATTTGCCAATTTACAAAATGTCATGCAGATCACTGTTTGTTTGCCAATACCGAGGGCAGTAGGTGAACCTATTCCATGGGGAATTTTAACTATGAATTTGAACAATCTGGAACATAAAAATGAAACCACCTATTGTGAACAAAGGCCAGTGACTCAATGGTATGAACAAGTGAAAATCATTAGAAAACAGTGGAAATCTCCAGGTCGTCTGGCGGATTGTGAAAAATTGTTAAATTATGTTTTTACCAAAATAGGAAGATTTAAGACTGTGGGATGGTGTTCCTATGATGAACAACTTAAAACCAATGTAAGCAAAAATATCATGGAATGGAAGTGTAACAAAACTGGCCAAGGTACACAATTAGTAGAGCAATGGGACTCTATATGGTCTACGTCCATATTTTCCCAATTTCAGTACATGGCCAGAACTCCTTGGTGTTTCACCTGGGATGGAAAAGTTTTTGCAGTGTTACCCTTAGTTAACGATAAAACAACTTTATTGAGAGAAAAGGAAAATAAAATAGTACCATGGTGGAAATGTGAAAAAGTGTATGACTGCAGCAATGCAGACTTAATAATTCAAAGAATTCTTCTTTTGGCTGCTGTTTTGAAATATGGTTGCTTCTGTCGAGGTCTTAAGAATACTCTCAATTTAACCAGTACTTTTACACTCGGGAAAGGAATTCTGTTTAGTTGCAGAAAATCTACTATTCAAAGTCCATGACATTTAATTTGGGCATTGAGTAATGGAACCTGGACAACACATTTACCATTAGATGGTAAGGTGAAACAAATTACTTTAGGCATGCCAACATTGTGTCCAATTTGGAAGAAATCACCATTTAGAGGATCCCTAGAGAATTTAAAATTGAAACAAAGAGATCTGAGACAAATGATGATACTTGGAATGAACCCTCAACAGGAGTGAAAATTGGCTGGGCACTTGAATCACTTTTGAATCCTATAGCATCATATAGAAATAGAGAATGGCTTTATCAGTTAACAGGTCAAGTAAAAAAATAACAAATGTCACCAAAAAGAGGTTTAAGGAATTGAACATACATTACAGGCGACTTCCAGGATGACTTTACAAAATAGTAAGGCATTAGATATGCTCCTACTTAAAGAACATGGAGTATGTGGATATCTTAAGGATAGAATGGACCACAGTTGCATTCACATTCCAAATGTCTCTCAAGATGTGGAACATGATCTGGACCTATTAGGTGAAATTGAGAAAAGATACAGAATCAATTCAAGAAGATATGTCAGAAGATTGGCTGGGGAAAATTTTTAACAAACTGGGATGGAATTTGAGCTCTTGGATACAATCCATAATCAAAACTTTGTTTCTGTTATTAATTGTCTTTTTGATGATCATGCTAGTATATGCATGTTTGAAGAAACAGTTTACCAATAGAATTTCAGTCAATCGTATGAGAGAAGTACCAACTATTCCATCAAGACATAGTCCACCACCAAAATATGCTGAAACAAATGATATGTAAAAGCTGTTATGAAATCCTTTGTATAGTCCCGTACCAAGGCCAGAAGAATGGGCTAGAATCAGTGTTAAAACTTAGGTAATAAATTTAGGGTTTGAAAGGTTTTTTTGTAGTTAACTAGTCTTCCGTATGTAGAAAGTGTATTGAAATGTCAGAATATAGGATTAATGGGAACTGGGAAGAGTCGACTGGAACAGCTTGTAGTTACCTGCCAAGAAATTGTGAACTTTAGTAAAAGGTAATTCCGTCAGGGGGAGATCGCGATCACCGACTCATATACCACCTACCCAAATCGTACCCCAGACCCATTTCTAGACCTTTCTAACCTTTACTGTGCAGAATTGGATATGGGAGGAGAATATGTTAATGATTTTGGGGAAATAGCATGATCATGCATGAATACTTAATGAATATGCATGAATAAGTTTTATATATGGTGTATGATTTTGAAACTTGGTGTGCGTTGATCGTGAGAGGACTCACTCATGCACCCGGCCGTTAATAAAGAAGTGTCTGCTTATCTACATCACATTGGCGTCGATAAGTTCTTCATTCCGAGATTTCGGTAACAATAAGGGATTCTTGCTTATCACATTCCCACTCAGCAGTATGACAAAGTTTTGCTGAAATACTGGGGTGAATTCTGGTTGTTAAATTTGGATCCAAAAGATTCCCAGAGACGGTAATTAAAGAGGCCTTTTCATAGAGAAGTCCTTCCACTTTTCTGCATCCTACCTTAATCTTTTCTCCAATTATTCCAGTCAAGGTTCTGATCCAATCTTTCCTATCCCACTCCCATTCAAGTGGGGAATAGGCCTTATCATCATGCAGTACTACAGTGGCCAAATTTGGAAAGAGATTCTTGGGATACTGCCCAGTAAAACTGGTATACCCGACAATAGCTTTAGACCAAGGCCATTCAGCACCCTTTTGGTTATGCGTAAGTGGGAAAATACAAAAAAGTAGTACCAGTCCAATTTTACTATTATCATTTAAAAATTTAGGGCTATGAATTTTCATCTATTTATAGCTCATGTTCTCAGTGTCCCTCGGAGTTCTCCTGTAAAAATAAAACAACAGAGCTTGCCTCCCTGAGGCAAAAAGAGTTAAAATGATGGGATTATCCAGCGGGTATTTATCATATGTTCCTTTCCCAGGGCATCAGAGGCTTCCCAAGCACATGCATTCAGTGGGGTTTTCAGTACCAGTGGTACGTTTCCCACAGTAGGAAGTGCCACCAGAATGGGTTGTCCTGGGAAGTGAGCTGGGTTCTTTAAATCATTTGGTCCCTTTAATGAGGGAGTCAAGGAAGGAGCTGTTGGGCAAAAAGCAGTTATTTTGGGGCATCCGTTTACCCCCCATCTATCATTTACACCTTTAACAGCTTCCCACAAGCAGACATCCCAATTTCCCTCATGAGGTTTCAAAAGTCGTTTTAAGAGACCATTGGTCCTTTCTACAATTCCATTAGCTTGCGGATAATATGGGGTTTGAAAAACCCATTTAATCCCTTCACTTCATGCCCAATCCTGTGCAATTCTGGCGGTAAAGTGGGAACCATTATCAGATTGTATTTCTCGTGGCTTTGGAAAAGTTCCAAACCATTCATGCAGCGCTTTCACAGTGTTCTCCCCCGTAGCCCTGTTAAAGGCTTCTGCTTGGACAAGTCCTGATGTTATTTCCACTCCCACCAGCACAAAATGTTTTCCTCCCGATCTCTTAAAGGGGACAATATAATCCACCTGCCAGGCATCCCACAAGCCTTTGCCCTCCCTCAAATGCAAAGGGTCATCCTCTAAAGGGTGCCTTTCAAGTCGTCCTCGACATTGTTCACAGGCTGATATACAGGTTTTACACATTTCTCTGGTGATGGGCCAGCCTCGGGCAAGGGCTTCATGGTACAGATCTTTAGCTCCTGTGTGTTTTCATTTTACATGCAACCATTCTAACAGGCGTTCCCAGTCTTCTGAAATCTGGCCCTCCCGTACAGGAGCTAGCCTTGCTAACTCATCAGCCCAGTTATTCCATTCTCCCGCTGACCCCCCATCTATCTGATGGGAAGCTACCCAACCTACAGCAAAGTTCCCTCGGCTAGCAATACTTAAGATGTCTTGCCATTTTTCCTTTTGCCACACTGGAATCCTATTAACCTGCCATTCATTTTGCTCCCAGAAAGGAAGCCATTCGGTGCATCCCTTAAACACAGCATAAGAATCAGTATAAATGTAAACAGGAGAAGTAGTTTGTGCTTCATGTTGAAAAAAGCTCCATACTGCAATTAATTCACCAACTTGTGCACTACCCTCTCCCTCTGTTATAATTTGCTCATCGGAAGAGGTATGGAGCGCTACTGCTTGGTATTTCCACACATTTCCTTCTCTTTTGGCAGAAGCATCAGTAAACCAAGCACTAACTGACTGCTCACAGGGAAAAGGAGGGGCCACCTGGATGACTGAGGCAGGTTTATCTTGGCCCTCGTCCAGGCTCTCTACTTCAGGACTGGCCTGAAGAGGCTGAAGAAACAGCACGGACAGTAGATGAGCTTTTGAAACCTTGTGGGGGTTTGGTGGCTGTTCCAGGGCGAGGTGTGGGAACTACTTATTGGAGTTAACCTGGTATGTGATGGTGAAAGCCTTGTTGCAGCTGGCTAGTTTTGATAGTGCTGAGACATCTGTCCTGCCATCCTTCCTTTCCCTTTTTAGGACAGCAATGTTCTCTCAGTTTTCTCATTTTTGCTAGGTTTCTTTTTCTCAGTCATTTCTTGTCTAGGGAACAAAATAACTCTAGCACTCTGACAGATCCACCAACGTTAAGCAAGAATAAACATCCCAGCTACTAGATAATGGAGAATCACACAATACAATTCTGGTTTTCCTCTTACTTTGATGGTCAACAAAACAGTAATATTAATGTTTAAATATGGTCCATGAACATTTCACTTTACATATCACTGATACAAATTGGACAGTAACACCTTTCATCTGTTTTGGAATTTGCCAACTCTGGCAACTATCATGACACTTTTACATTTAATTTCAAGGTTTTCTCCAATCATAACTTTACACTTCCAAATAGAAGACAAACTTGGAGCAATCATGGGACACACTATCACCATCCATAGAACACATCAAGTTGATGCCTGCTTCTCTGTTGAACAAACCAAAAATTCAGTTAAGTGATTCTTTGTAAGTTAGAAAACAAATTTACATGCGAACTGCATAGCTTCCCTTATGACTAAGAAGAATGCTCTTGCATCCATGTAAATTGTCTCCACTAATTGATCCTGCAAAGGAAAATCAGATTTTTTTTAAAAGGCAATTGATTAGGATAACATATGATAATGAAAATAACTAAATCTGCTGCTAAAAAAAAATAAAAATCTGCAGTCACACAGAAAGAAGTGGTTTCTGATAAAAAGACAAAGTAAATGAATGTCTGTATAATGCACCATCTAGTGCAATGCAGAGATGGTTAAGCTGTTTCCAAGTACATTTGAGAATGGAACTTTGAGACTTACTTTCTCAGGCAAGCCTATTCTGCTGAGAAGACAGGTTGATTAGCTCATGCTTTGCTATGTGCTGTCATGGCTAGGCTGTGCTTGTTACCCAGGTAACTCGCCATTATGACAGACTGCAGTGCCTGTATATTCCAAATTAACATGGTGGCAAAGTTCATTTTTCAATAACACATTTCCATCATGCATTTTTGACAGAACATCAGCACCATCTGAAATGCACCATCAGGGAAGAACTTTCCTTTGTATGGAAGATGTTTTTGAAGGACCCCTTCAGATGATGTTGAGCATGCATGGAAAGCCAAAGCTATTTAAATGCATTTTGCTGCTGTCTATTGTTAGAGCAAAAAGGGAATATAACATACAGTTGTATTGGCCTTGTTTAGGTACAGCAGCCTGGTGTATCAAGTCTGAAGGTATATTTCAATATACCTAACCTAACTGCTTCTGAAAATGCATTACTTGCTGTCGTGGTTTAACCCCGAGTGGCAACCAAGCACCATGCAGCTGCTTGTTCACTCCCCCCACCCAGAGGGATGGGAAGGAGGATTGGAAAGGAATGTAAAACTCGAGGGTTGAGATAAGAACAATTTAATAGGGAAAGCAGAAGCCGCGCACACAAGCAAAGCAAGGAATTCATTCACCACTTCCCATCGGCAGGCAGGTGCTCAGCCATTCCCAGGAAAGCAGGGCTCCATCATGCATAATGGTTACTTGGGAAGACAAACACCATAATGCCAAATGTCCCCCCCTTCCTTCTTCTTCCCCAGTTTATATACTCAGCATGACGTCATATGGTACGGGATACCTCTTTGGCTAGCTTGGGTCACCTGTCCTGGCTGTGTCCCATCCCAATTTCCTGTGGCCCCCCCCAAGCCCTCTGGCTGGCAGGGCCCAAGGAACTGAAAAGTCCTTGATTTAACATAAACATCACCCAGCAACAACTAAAAACATCAGTGTCCTATCAACATTGTTCTCACACCCATTCCAAAACACAGCACTGTACTAACTACTAAGAAGAAAATTAACTCTATCCCAGCTGAAACCAGGACACTTGCTTATAATATTTCACTTTATTAAAGCAGAGAAATCTTAAGAAAGTTGACAGAAAGATAGTACTCTGTATTTACCTTCAATCTGGTTAAAGTCAGGCAAAAGTAACTCTCATCTTTCGTTCTTCCCTCCTTTGGTCTCTGCCCAGTGAAAGACCACACTGGGCCTGAGTCATTCTAATTGCGATAGCCACCAAAAAGTCTGTTCTGTCAATTGGAGATTGTGAAGTACGAGGGCAGTATGGCCACATTGGCTTCCCAGTCACTTTTAGCAGGAATACTTGAGTAGTTGATTATGCTACTTTTGTAGCCTGCTTGTACTATGAACTGGTTTAAAATACCTATAGTAGGATCTCGGACATAGCACCATAACTTGAGTATTTCTAGTTCCCTCCTGTATCCACTAAACCCTCTGTGTTACCATGAGCTCCTTCTCACATCTGTGCACTGACAGTAGGGCCAGAAACAGTATTATGAGACTGGTTTCAAATTGCATGTGGGGGATGGACTAGCCAGTATGTTGGTACTGATGAACAGACAGAAGATATCCCTTCCTCCTACCCTTTCCATCTCCTCATTAGTACAGTCCCTTTCCTCTACCCAGCTCCCTGCTGTCTGTCACAAGACTTGAACTTAGTCATCTTTTGGAGACCTCCACCTATCAAGTCAGATTTGACTGCAGCTGACCAACAGGTTGAAAACTGTTAGGAAAAGAATAGTAAAGGACTGGGCATCCAGGAAGATATCAGAATCATATAGCATTGTGTCAAGAGAAAAGCAGGCCAAGATTTAACTGACACCATAGGAAATTCAGATAGATATATTTTGTGAATGAATTACAGAAGCATGAAAGCTGTAGTTCTCTGGATTTGAAGTAGATGCTGTATTTGCAGTGTCTATTTAGATTTTCTATCTTAGTTTTTTTGCATTAAATGTAAAAAGTAAAAAAGTTAAATGGGCCATTTCACTTATGTAAATGTACACCATATAAATGTATTCCAATATCACAATACAAAGCATAAACTGTGAAAATATATTGTAAATGCATTTTTATTGCTGTACTGTTTAACCTCTTTTTGACTGGAATATTTGTTCTGTTTCTTTCAATACAATAGAGTGTTATTAAACAATTTTAACAATTTCTATCAGCAGCTTTTACTCTGACCTGTCAAGTCTCATCTTTTCAATATGAGACTCAAGAATTTGGCTCTTATTTCCTTTTTCCCAGCCACAGCAACTGCAACTAGCACATTTGCATCCTAGCACTACAGCATCTTGCCTGCTGTAGCTGTGGCTGGCATGCAGATCCCCAAGGCTGGAGATAAGTTATGGGACTTGTGTCTCTGAACTCAAGAAGGATGAACAGGAAGACATAGCCCCATGTACCTACTTTAATGTTAGCTGAAAGGTTGGGTTTTTTTGTGAGATTGTGGATATACAGTGAGATTGTTGCATATATAAGTATTAAGCTATAACTCAGTATAATGCAATTAAGTACAGTCTATACAATACAATCTGCTCTGCAGTAAAATAATACTTGAGAAAAATAACAAGTATTTAATTGGACTGTGTAGGTAGGGATTTTTATAGGGGGAAGCAGTCTTTTAAATGTGTATATATAGATCTTTCTGCACAATGAGATCTAGGCATAGTACTGAAGTGTTAATATTTGCAAGATCACTACACAGGTCCCATGAAAATCATCGAATTAGTATTGCAATAATAGATGATGGATTTGTTAAGTGTATAAACATCTGGTGTTCAGCCCAGTCATGTTTTCAGGTTTTCCTCCGCAACAACGAGGATTAGAAAATGACCTTTAAAAGAAATTAAAAATAAGCTTTAAAATATTGGAAGTAGCCTGGCACAGTACTAGAGCTGATGTAACAGAGCAACATTGCAGTGCTATCTTACACAAGAGGCTGGGGAAGCAGCTCTCTTTATAGAAGACAGTGTCTAGTGATTTTGGTCACTGTGAAATCATGGGGGGGAAGTATGTGCATGCATAAAAGGCAGACGGAGAGGATCATCTGAATGAGGAGAGTACCCAAGAGAGGACTGTGCATGCCTGGGAGTAGGAGATGCACAAGGGAACCATAAGCAAAGTTATTAAATCTGAGTTTGTCTCAAGGCTGTGTTTTTCTAAAAGATCTGTAAGCTTTAGGAATTGGAGAGAATGCTTAGTTTTCATTGTTTAATAAAATGTATCTAGTGCTTAGTCAAAGATATATGATTGCAGCACAAGTAGAGATTGTTGCTGCAACTTGTTGGGGTACCCAAAACCATGAATGAATATACAGCAACAGCTGGCCATGCAACTCAGAATCATAGAATATTAGAATGTTTTGAGTTAGAAGGGACATTTAAAGATCATCTAGTCTAACCTCCCTGCCCTGGGCAGGGACACCTTTCGCTAGACCAGGTTGCTCAAAGCCCTGTCCAACCTGGCCTTGAACACTTCCAGGGCTGGGGCATCCACAACTTCTCTGGGCAACACACTCCAGTGTCTCACCAACTTCACTGTAAAGAATTTTTTCCTTATATCCAATCTAAACCTGCCCTTTTTCAGTTTAAAAATGTTGCCCCTTGTCCTGTCACTACATGCCCTTGTAAAAAGTCTCTCTCAGTCTTTCTCATAAGGCCCCTTTAAGTATTGAAAGCCTGCAATAAGGTTTCGCCAGAGCCTTCTCTTCTCCAGACTGAACAACCATGTGGTGGTTTAACCTTGGCTGGCTGCCAAGTGTCCACACAGCCACTCTTTCACTTCCCCTCCTCAACTGGACAGGGGATAGAAAATATGACAAAAGGTTCATGTGTCAAGATAAGGACAGGCAGATCATTCAGCAATTACCATCACAGGCAAAACAGACTTGATTCAGGGGAAAATTTAATTTATTGCCAATTAACAACAGAGTAGGATAATGAGAAATAAGACCAGATCTTAAAATACCTTCCCCCCACCCCTCCCTTCTTCCCAGGCTCAAATTCACTCCCGATTTCTCTACCTCCTCCCCAGAGTGGTGCAGGGGGACGGGGAATGGGGGTTACAGTCAGTTCATCACATGTTGTCTCTGCCCCTCCTTCCTCCTCACACTCTTCCTCTGCTCCAGCATGGGCTTCCACACACAGGAGACAGTTCTCCACAAACTTCTCTAACGTGGGTGCTTCCCACAGACTGCATTTCTTTGTGAACTCCTTCAGTGTAGGTCTTTCCCACAGGGTGCAGTCCTTCTGGAATGGACTGCTCCAGTGTGGGTCCCCGCAGGGTCACAAGTCCTGCCAGCATCTTGTCCCAGCATGGGGTCTCCACAGAGTCAAAACTTCCTTCAGGGCACATCCACCTGCTCCACTGTGGGGTCCTCCACAGGCTGCAGGTGAATATCTGCTCCACCATGGACCTCCGTGGGCTGCAGGGGCACAGCCTGCCTCACCATAGTCTTCACCATGGCCTGCAGGGGAATCTCTGCTCCAGTGCCTGGAGCACCTCCTCCTTCTTCCCTGACCTTGGTGTCTGCAGAGTTGTTTCTCTCACATATTCTCACACCTCTCTCCCCGCTGCTGTTGTGCAGCAGTTTCAAACCCTTCTTAGATATGTTATCCCGGAGGCACTACCAGTGTCGTTGATGGGCTCAGCTTTGGCCAGCAGCAGGTCCATCTTGGAGCTGGCTGGAACTGGCTCTGTCTGACATGGGGGCAGCTTCTGGCATCTTCTCACAGAAGTCAACCCTGAAGCACCTGCACTACCAAAAACCTTGCCAGGGAAACCCAATACATTAAGACAGGGACCCAAAGCACTTCGGAGAAAGCCCTGATTGAGACTGGGATACAAGCTACATATAAGGACATGATAGTTGAAACAGGGACCCAAACCACATCTGAGGATGCCATGGCTGAGATAGCGAACCAAACACCAACTACAGTAAGTGCCCCAAGTAGTGAAAAAGATAATATGGACAAGGAGAACAGTGGGTCCATATCATCAATTAGAAAGTGAGGAATAGGAAAAAGAAGGGTTTGATGGGGAAGCCAAACTTTCAGCAAAGAAACAGGAGGAAGAAGTGAGAGAAACCACACAGGAGGTGGAAACTACCCAGTCCCTGACATCAAAAGAACTTTGAGAAATGCAGAAAGATCACAGCCACAAGCCAGGTGAGCATATTGCTGCCTGGCTGCTCCAATGCTGGGATAGCAGGGCCAACAGTCAGCAATTGGAAGGTAAAGAAGCCCAACATCTGGGATCTCTCACTAGACACTGGGGAATTGTATCTGAAACAGTGTGGCCAGCAGGACTAGGGAAGTGATTGTCCCACTATACTTGGCATTGGTGAGGCTGCACCTCAAATACTGTGTTCAGTTTTGGGCCACTCGTTTCAAGAGGACATAGAAGAGTGTTCAGAGAAGGGCAACAATGCTGGTGAAGGGTCTAGAGAACAAGTCTTATGAAGAACAGCTGAGGGAACTGGGGTTGTTTACTCTGGAGAGGAAAGGAGGCTCAGGGGGGGCCTTATTGCTCTCAACAACTACCTGAAAGGAGGTTGTAGGCAGGTGAGGGTAGGTCTCTTCTCCCAGATAACAAGCAATAGAACAAGAGGAAACAGCCTCAAGTTACACCAGGGGAGGTTTAGATTGGATATTAGGAAAAAAATTATTCACTGAAAGAGTGTTGAAGCATTGGAACAGGCTTCCCAGAGAGGTGGTAGAATCACCATCCCTGGAAGTATTCAAAAATCATGTAGATGCAGTGCTTAGTGACATGCTTTAGTGCTGGACGTGGCAGTCCTGGGTTAATGGTTGGACTTGATGATCTCAAAGGTCTTTTCCAACCTAAATGATTCTGCGAATTGAGAAAGGAATTGGAAAAGGGGTAGCAATCTGCAGTCTCTGGAGAAAGCTCCTCTCAAGTGTGAGGGCAAGTTATCCATTCAAGGAAGATCTTGCAAACTGCCAAGGGAAGTGGACTACCACAGACAAAGGCATCCAGAACCTGAGAGAATTAGTGGTGCTGGAAGTCATCTATGGTGACCTAGATAACAATGAGGTCTCCATAGATCCACATGATGTCCTGTGCATACGGGCCATGTGGAGGAAGGTGCTCCAAAATGCCCCAGCATCATATTCTAACAGCTTGGCAACAATGTCCTGCCTAGATATGGATACACCAACTGTGGAGCGATCCTCCTCCTGGATCCAAAAATTTCAAGAAAATCTCATCCCCACAGGCCAGCGCCTCGCCTGTCAGGGGTACCCCAAGGAGTCAGTCCTCTCCTGCCCTGGCCAGAGGGAAAGAGAGCCCCAGGTGCATGCCATGTGGTGCACTGGTTCTTCCTGCATGACCAGGGGGAGGACATGAGGGTGTGAGATGGTGAACCCACCTTTAAGCTGGAAGCCCATGTATGCAAACTGAGAGGGAAGGCAGCTGTTAAGAAGGGACCACCCAAGAAGGCTGTCAGCATAGTTGCTGTAGAGACACAAGAAGGCAATCAACACTCTCCCAAACATAGAACAACTGAAATCACCTCCCTTGATCCTGGTGAGGGGACTTCTGGTCTGGCACTGCAAGGGTCAGACAGTGAATACTCTGGCCAAGGAGAGGAATAGAGGGTCCCTGCCTTCAGCCAGGAGGAGGAAAGGGATGACCAGGTATACTGGACTGTGTGGATTCGATGGCCTGGCACATCAGACCCACAGAAGTATAAGGCTTTGGTAGACACTGGTGCACAGTGTACGCTGGTGCCATCAGGGTATAGGGGCACAGAATCCATCTGGATCTCTGGAGTGACAGGGGGATGCCAATAACTGTCTATATTGGAGGCTGAGCTGATCTTAACAGGGGACAAGTAGCAAAGGCACTCCATTGTGACCAGCCCAGAGGCCCCTTGTATCCTTGGAATAGACTACCTCAGGAGAGGGTATTTCAAGGACCCAAAGGAGTACCGATGGGCTTTTGTTGTAGCCACTATGAACACAGAGAAGATCAAACAGCTATCTATCTATTGTGCCTGGGCTCTTGGAAGATCCCTTTGTTTTGGGCTTGCTGCAAGTTGAAGAAAGGCAGGTGCCGATTGCTACCAGGACAGTGTACCGGCAGCGGCAATATCACACCAGCCAAGACTCCCTGTGTCCCATCCATGAGATGATTCATCAACCGGAGAGTGAAGGAGTGATCAGCAAGACCCACTCGCCTTTTAATAGCCCCATATGGCCAGTGCAAAAGCCTGACAGAGGGTGGAGGCTAACGGTAGACTATCGTGGCCTGAACAAAGTCACACCACCACTAAGTGTTGCTGTACCGGACATGCTAGAACTCCCCAAGTGGTATACTGCAATTGACATTGCCAGCGCATTTTTCTCAATCCCTTTGGCAGCAGAGTGCAGGCCACAGTTTGCTTTCACATGGAGGGGTGTCCAATACACCTGGAATCGACTGCCCTGGGGGTGGAAGCAAAGCCTGACCATTTCTCATGGACTAATCCAAACTGCACTGGAAAAGGGTGATGCCCCTGAACATCTCCAATACATTGATAATATCATTGTGTGGGGCAACAAGGCAGAAGAAGTATTTGAGAAAGGAAAAAGAGTAATTCATATTCTTCTGAAAGCTGGTTTTATCATAAAAAAGAAGCAAGGTCAAGGGACCTGCACAGGAGATACAGTTCTTGGGAATGAAATGGCAGGATGGACGCTGTCATGTGCTTATAGATGTGGTCAACAAGATAGCAACTATGTCTCCACCAGCTAACAAGAAGGAAACACAGGCTCTCCTAGGCCTGGTGGGATTCTGGAGAACGCATATTCCAGGTTATAGCCAGCTTGTGAGCCCTCTCTATCGAGTAACCTGAAAGAAGAACTATTTTGAGTGGGGCCCTGAGCAACAACAAGCCTTTGAGCAGATCAAACAGGAGATAGCTTATGCAGTAGCCCTTGGGCCTGTCCAGACAGGACCAGCTGTGCAAAATGTACTCTAGACAGCAGCTGGGGAGCATGGTCGCTCCTGGAGACTCTGGCAGAAAACATCAGGAGAAACTCGAGGTTGACCACTATGCGTTTGGAGCCGGGGTTTTGAGGATCAGAACGCCACTATACTCCAACTGAAAAAGACATACTAGCAGCATATGAGGGGGTTCGAGCCACTTCAAAAGTTGTTGGTACAGAAGCACATCTCCTTTTGGCACCGCGACTTCCCGTGCTACACTGGGTGTTCAAAGGAAACATCCCCTCTTATACATCACGCAACCAGCACTACGTGGAGTAAGTGGGTAGTGTTGATCACGCAACAAGCTCAACTGGGGAAACCCAGACACACAGGAATCCTAGAAGAGATCATGGACTGGCCAGAATGCAGAGATTTTGGAGCATTGTCTGAGGAGGTGGCTCGTGCCCAAGAGGCAACACCATGTAATGAGTTATCAGAAGATGAAAGGTGTTATGCTTTGTTTACTGATGGATTTTGTCGTGTGGTAGGAAACCTTTGGAAGTGGAAAGCTGCTGTGTAGAGTCCCACATGACAAGTCGTGAGGCCACTGAAGGAGAAGGGGAGTCAAGTCAGTTTGCGGAAGTGAAAGCCATCCAACTAGCCCTAGAGATTGCTGAACGAGAAAGGAGGCCAGTACTCTATCTCTATACTGACTCCTGGATGGCTGCTAATATCCTATGGGGGTGGCTACAACAGTGGAAGAAGACCAATTGGCAGCGCAGGGGTAAACCCATCTGGGCTGCTGCATTGTGGGAGGACACTGCTGCCCAGTTAGAAAACATGGCTCTAAAGGTACATCATGTAGGTGCTCATACGACCAAAAGCCATGCCACTGAAGAACATTGACACAATGAACAGGCAGACAAGGCTGCCAAAATTGAAGTAGCTCAGGTGGACCTGGACTGGGAGTGTAAGGGTGAGCTATTTGTAGCTCGATGGGCCCATGAAATATCAGGACCTCTATGGAGAGATGCAACATACAGATGGGCTCATGATCAAGGGGTGGACCTGACCATGGAGGTGTGGGAGACCATATTGTGAGCTTGTTTGCTTCCCTGCTGAGCTTGGTGCAAAGCTGCCTGGTGGGAACTTGGCAGTTGCGGACCAGACAAGGAGCAAGCAAACAGCCACCTAAAACTAGACATCAGCTGGGGTCAAGGAACAGCCACATTGTTTTGGGGGACACGTCCAGACACAAACAACCACCTCAGCATGCTGAGGCATGCGCAGTCCATGGCAAAGGACTAGGCAGCCATTGCGTATGCCCCTTGGAACCAACGTGCCGAGACGGGGAACATGCGCGGATGTGCGGTACGTGCCATTTTCAGGGAAATGGGCTCCCCAAATACTCTATAAAAGACTGCACCATCGAACAGTAAGGGGCACGATCTGGAGACCCCCACCACTTGTAGGAAACTACAGACCAACGGGATGCCGCTGGATCCATGGTGGTGACTATCTCTTCCAACTCCATCCCAACTGCTTACTAGGTTTCCTTCTTTTCTATCCTTTATTCCTTTTCCTATTGCTCTTTTCTTATCAACACTCTGCTCCAATAAGCATTCACAATTGGCAGCATTTGACCTCATTTGTGTCTTCATCTCACTCCGGGTGTAACATCGAATCTCCCCGGCTTGGGCTGTCCTGGGCCGGAACAGTAGGCCATCACACAGGTCACTCATGAATGTGAAACTTACTGCAATCAAGCGAGCTACACAAGTAAAATCTCCCTGGAATAGAGGGCGGTGGCTGGTTTTTCGACATGACGAGGCCTGGCAAATTGACTATATTGGACCAGTGCCACAAACACACCAAGGCAAGTGCTACATACTCATCATGGTGAAAGCAACTACTGGGTAGCTAGAAACATGCCCTGTAAACCATGCCACTGCCTGAAATACCATCTTAGGCCCTGAAAGACAAATTTTGTGGCAACATCGTACCCCAAAATGGTTGAATCAGACAATGGGACTAATTTCCAAAATAACGTCATAAACTCCTGGGCAAAGAAATATGGCATTGAGTGGGTCTATCACATCCCCTATTACCCACAAGCCTTTGGAAAGACTGAGAGATATAATGGGCTTATAAAGACTCTTGAGAGCATTGGGCAGTGGAGCATGGAAGCATTGGGATACAAAATTTGCAGCAGCCACTTGGCTGGTCAACACCAGAGGATTTGCTAACCATCCTGGTCCCGCCCAAACAAAACCCCTACATACTGTGGGGGGAGATAAGGTAGTTGTTTTGCTGACTGACTGGATACCAAGCAAAAATGGACTCCAAATCAAATATAAGAATAAATGCAGTTTATTATATTACACTATAATAAATAAAAAAAAATAGCATGTGTTATGATAAAAGGAAACAATACTAGTTATTATGCACAATATGATAAAAGAGCAATAGGAGCAAAGCATCAAATCATTACTGCAAAGTGTTACAGAGACTAAGAAAATGATACGTCACCAATTACCACCTTAACATCATCCAGGCCCACCCTTAAGCTGGGAAGCCCTGTTGCAGCTGGCTCCAGTAGTCTCTCGGTAACTGGGAAAATTCTTATGTGGTGCATCCACCCATAGGTGAGGCTTCTGGCCCAGTCCCGGAGCCTGCCCACCTTTATACTTGGTTAAAGACAAAAACAGTTTACACACCTAGCTTATGCAAACTATTAAGTTTAGGGTAAGTGCAGGCATGCACTAACTCATGATTCATAAGGTCCACACATGCCAGGGACATTGGCCAGATGATCATGTGTGGTGGAGTTACAGTCATGCCATAGCTACACACAATATTGAATGTCCAGATGGTCCTGACCACATCTTGCTTGTTCAGGGGCTCAGGAAAAACACCACCTGCTCATTAAAGTTGTCCTTGAGCTCCCTGAACTCACTGTCCAAGTTAAGCAATTCCTAATTAAAGACAAAGACTTTTTTCATAAGCAGTAATCAATTAAATAAACTTTCACCACAGTAGTGCACATAGGAAAGTGGCTTGGGAAAGCAGTGTGGAATGCTCCTCCCATGGGAAAAGACAAACCCTTTCAAAGTAATCGCACCAGTACAGGGTGGGGATCACCTGCTGGGAGGCAGCTCTGCGGAGAAGGACCTGGGAGTCCTGGTGGACAGCAAATTGCCCATGAGCCAGCAGTGTGCCCATGTGGGCAAGAAGGCCAATGGGATCCTGGGGTCCATTAGGAGGAGTGTGGCCAGCAGGTCAAGGGAGGTTTTCCTCCCCCTCTACTCTGCCCTGGTGAGGCCTCATCTGGAATGCTGTGTCCAGTTCTGGGCTCCTCAGTTCAAGAGAGACAGGGAACTGCTGGAGAGGGTCCAGCAGAGGGCTACAGAGATGATGAGGGGGCTGGAACATCTCCCTTATGAGGAAAGGCTGAGATAGCTGGGGCTGTCTAGTCTGGAGAAGGGAAGACTGAGAGGGGGATCTTAACAATGTCGACAAATATCTTAAGAGTGAGTGTCAAGAGGATGGGGCCAGGCTCTTTTCAGTGGTGCCCAGTGACTGGATAAGGGGCAATGGGCACAAACTGCAAGACAGGAAGTTCCATCCGAATACGAGGAAAAACTTCTTTACCTTGAGGATGACAAGAGGACTGGAACAGGCTGCCCAGAGAGGTTGTGGAGTCTCCTCTGGAGACATTCACAACCCAACTGGACGCAATTTTGTGCAACCTGCTCTAGGTGAACCTGCTTTAGCAGGGGGTTGGACTAGATGATCTCCAGAGGTCACTTCCAACCCTGACCATTCTGTGATTCATGGGACTGTCTTCGCTCAAGGACCTGGGTGTGCTTGGTGGGTAATATGGAAGGATGGGGAGACCCGGTGTATGCCTCAGGCAGGTTTAACCTTGGGGGAAAAATAATCTGTGATGAGAGTTGTATGTTGTAGGAACTAATGTAGCAGGAACTACCTGTATTGATGAAGAGTGAGCTTTGCAAGGAACTGGGTGAGTGCAATGATGACCCAAACCAAGCCGGTGTTGGCACCCAACAATCAAATTATGTGGGACCTGAGCATGATGCAAATGATAGGGAATAAGGGGTGGAGATTATATTGGGTCTGGCTAGGATGGAGTTAATTTTCCCCATAGCAGCCCTCACAGTACTGTGCTTGCATTGGTAGCTAGAAAGGTGGTGACAACACACCAGTGCTTTGGCTACTGCTGAGCATCGCTCCCACAGCATCAAGGCTGTCTCTCCAACCTTCCCCCCACCTCACCAGTAGGCTGGGGGTGGGCAAGATCTTGGGAGGGGACATAGCCAGGACAGCTGACCCAAAGTGACCAATGGGATATTCCATACCATATGATGTCTGCTCAGCAATAAAAGCTAAGAGAAAGGAGGAGGAGGGGGGGTATCTGTTATTAAGACTTTTGTTTTCCAAAGCAACCACTACAAGTACTGAGGTCCTACTTCCCAGGAAGTGGCTGGACATCATCTGCTGATGGGAAGTAGAGAATAACAGGTTTTTGTTTTCCTTTGTTTCTGTGTGTGGCCTTTGCTATTGCTTTATTAAACTGCCTTTATCTCAACCCACAAGGTTTTTTCACCTTATTTTCTTCCCCCATCCTGCTGAGGAGGGGGAGGGATAGAGTGGCTTGGTGGGCACCTTGAGGTCAGCCAAGGCCAACTCATCACAAAGCCTCAACTCTCTCAGCCTGTCCTCATAGGAGAGGTGCTCCAGCCCTCTGTTCATTTTTGTGGCCCTCCTCTGGACCCACTCCAACAGGTCCATGTCTTTCCTGTGCTGGGGGCTCCAGAGCTGGATGCAGTACTCCAGGTGGGGTATCACCTGAGTGGAGTACAGGGGGAGGATCACCTCCCTCGACCTGCTGGCCACACTGCTTTTTATGCAGCCCAGGATATGATTGGCTTTCTGGGCTGCAAGTGCACATTGCTGGCTCATGTCTAATATTTCATTCACCAGTATCCCCAAGTCCTCTACAGGGCTGCTCTCAATCCATTCATCACCAGAGAAGTACAGGAAGACCCTGGCTATGCACTTGTGTTGCAAACTCAAGATGAAATCCAGGGTGATGCATCTGCTGTCTAGGCCTTAGCCTCATTTTTCATGTTTATGTTTTTTGACACGTGTCAACCAGTTCCTGTAGAGCCCCTGCAGCTCACTGCCACTGCTGCCATCACCCCCTTTGTGTGTGGGGTGCAGGGGGTACCCAGTCTGGGGAGCCTGGCAGTGCCCCAAGGGAAGGGCACCTGAAAGGGGCTCATTTGTTCCAGTGGGTCTGAGGGACAGGTACTGCTGAGGAGGTAAGAGAGCTCCTTATGGGTGGGTAACATGCTGCTTGAGGTGTTGGTGGCCCTTCACATTAGTGCCTCTTTGTGGGAGGCAGTGGTGGGTTGGGAGAAAGGGGATTGTGTGTGTGTGTATGTGCCCCTGAGGGGGGCATATGTCCTATCGTCTTCGTCCCTGTGATAAATAACTTGGTCCCAAAATAGGATTACAATCAAAGTTTGCAATTTATTAAGCAAATAGAGGCAAGCAAACAGCACTGGGTGCGCAGGGAGTCTCCGCTCCACCAAGACGCGCCCTGTACAAAATTTATTTTTGGTTTATATTTCCTAAACTAATACATATTAATAGCAATTTCTAAGAAAGGGTCGGTTTATGTAAATGGATCCTTGGAATAGGCGTGTACTTCGTGGCGCATGCTCTTTCCATCTCCGAAGGTCTTCTTAACTCCTATCTGGTGGTCGATGGATGAATTCAGCAGTCTTCCTCAGCTCACCCTTACGATGACCCTAGATTTTATGCATGCGCCCTGTAAACTTCTCTTACTTAACACTATTCGGTTAGCAGCTCAGCCTGCATATCAGGGTGTGTAACCAGATGTCCTTTGTAAGATACAGAAACTAGGTATGTAGCCAGATGTTCTTTGCAAGATACAGGAACTATATACATTGATCACTGTTTTTCTTAAGCGTGTGGTTATACAAGGGTATGTAAGACAGAAGGTTACATTTCATTGTTCTATTGTGTGTTGACACGTGTATTGACACGAATCAAATGAACACATTTCACAGTCCCTCTGTCCGTCTGTCTCCCCCCCCAGGCAGGAGGCAGTGCCTGGGCGTGAGACCTGTGTGCATGTGACTCCAGCAGTGAGCTGTGCGGAAGCAGGGGGCCGGCAGAGAGAAGTAACCCTGTGTGCATGGGAGTCTGGGAGAGGCCGAGGGGGAGATCCGGGATTGAGAGGCTGGGTGGGGCCGGGCGACCATTTCACTGCCGTCTCTATCATACTCGAGGCTATGGACCCCAGGCGAGGCCGCCGTTGTCAGGGTGGCCAGCCAGTGGCACACCCACCCACCTCCGCACGCCGGGCCCCGCCCCCCCGGCCAATCGGATGGGTGGTGGCTGCGAAGCATTTCAGGGGTCGGAGCGGGGCTCGGGTACGGAGCTGTGGAGGGGGCGGATGGGTCGCTTTTTCGTTGCTTCTTTGTCCCTGGGTTCTTGGATAGTGTGTGTAGGTGTTCGGGCTGCGAGGGGTGGGCTAGGATGTCTCATCTCCAGCAGCTGCTGTCTGCTTGCGGGCCGAGCCGGGTGTGCAGCCGCGGGCCCAGCTACCGTTTTCGCGCCGCTGCTGGGAAGGGAGCCGTGCAGGCCCAGCCCTGGGCCCCTTCCCTTCCTATGGCGTGCTTTGCCGCCTCGTGCTGGTGGATCGATGGGGGAAGGAGTGGCCGCGATTTGAGGGGTCTGAAGGGGGCGCGGTCGGAGGACTGGGCACACCCCTCCGCCCACTACCCGCCCCCCCTGCCCCCTCCACGCACACACTCTAGTTCCTTCGGCTCGTCCTGGTGCTACAGCTGGTGCAGTCCCCAAAGCCGGGCCGCAAACCCTGCTATTGCAGTGAGCTGGAAAGCGAGTCACCTCGGGAATATAAAAAAGTGGCCATATTTCCTGCCTTTTTTTCTGCGATGTGTAGGGTCCCTGCTGTCCAGATCTGGTTAGGTGGATTTTCTTTAATTTTTAATTTTTTTTCTTCCAAAGAAATATTTGAGAGGAGTTAAATCCTGTGTTTGTCTTGTACTTTTGTTTGCTTGCTTGGGGAGGTTGTTAATTTAGGCACTTCATGTAAATAGCTGATGGAACTTGTATAGCCTTTGTGGGGTGACTGTACAAAGGGCCCAAATGCTTTTTGGGTTGGTATAAATGGCTTGCTCAGTCTTTGAGCTCTTTATTTCCCTGCTGTGAAGGTAACTATTCCTCTCCCTTGAAATTATGCTCAGGACCTGAGAGATCCTCCTACCGTGAGGGCTTGTTCTGCTATGCACTCTGGCCATCACAGGTTTGTAACTTGTTTGCTTGCCTTCTTGCTTAAGTAGTCAATGTAGTATTTGAATACTTCACAGATATTGTTCAATCCTTACAACATTGAATAAAAAGTGAACTTGTGTCCCTTTAGTATGTGAGTAATTAAACAGGAAAAAATAATTGCATGCCCCAAGGTCATACGAGGAGCCTTTGGTAGAATTGGAAACAGTTTATATTTCTAATCCAGAGTCTCAGCTATGTTTAAAAATGACAGTATATAGTCTGTTTCTAAAAGTTCTCACTTTGCATCTGCTGTGTGAACTGTAATTATTTTTGAGTTATATGTGGGAGGATGGAAGAAAGCTGCCCACAATTGGGAAGAACAGTTTATATATGATCAGAATTACCTTAGAATACATTTCTTCAAGATATCTAGCTAGTTTATACTCAAAGCAGTATAATACAAAGGGATAACTATGGTCCTGCAAAAAAAAAGTTAAAAAGCAGTTTACGCTCTGTCTTAGAGGAAGGCTCTGGTTAGAATCAATATTGACTATGGACTATGTTTACCATTGGATATAGGCAGTGACATGGATTTCAGTGACTTCTGAAATTGATATAGATGTAAGCACAGCTGCTAAATTGAGCTAAGCATGCCTTGTGGCAGGAAGGTGAAAATAACAATGATGGGTTTAATAACATAGGCTTTTATTGGATTATCTGACATGTTTTTCTACTATAGTTATTTATATTCCAGTTTAGGAGCGCTTGTATGCAGATATTCAAGAGAACAGATATATGTGCTTAATTTTAGGTTCATGGTGTAAATTGGAGCAACCCCAGGGACTGAGCTACCTTATAATCAGGTGATAGGTATGCACAGAGCTGTCCAGGGAACTGGCAGAATTGGAGTAGAGTTTAATTCAATCAAATTTCCTTCCTGCTTCTGCTTTGGGCACACCAAGATGCTGTAGCTACAAAGGAGGGTAGTAGAAGGCCAAGTATAATCCTCCTCCATCAAAGCTGATATTCAGAATCTGTACAGTTTAAAGATCAGGGCTGAAATCAATGCTAAGATTTTATTTTTTAAATGTTTCATTGATAGAGATCTTTTGTAAACTCAGTGTTGTTGTCACTGTCATGTAAAAATTTGGACTACAGGTTTGTGAAACTTAAGCACTTATCAATGCATTATTGTCAATGGAGTTGTGCCAGTGATATACAATAGGGGGAGGATTTTTCTTTGTTTTTGAAAGGGCTAGGACTGTGTTTTCCATTATTTTAATGTCTTAATTATGTTGCAACTTTGATTAGTTTTGACCACAGGAATGAATTTTACCAATTACTTCAGTTCCAGATTCTATGAACATTTAAACACATGTAACACTAACATGTTTTGATCACCTATTCCACTTCTTTAAACTGTTTTATAGTATTGATTTGGATAGGTTTTCTAGATCTTTTGATAGATTTCATATCTATATGATAGTTGGGGGGGGAGAATTATATCTATACGTATGTATAATATGCAGAAGTTATAGGGGCCCAAGATAAGGGCTGTAATTCATACTGAAATTTTATTTTTAAAATATTTTATTGGTAGATATATACTTGTGTAGACCCGGTATTGTTGGGTTTATGTATGTGATCTATCATATACATGATAAATCAGTGTACACAATATATTTATGCATGTACGTATGGATGCCATGGAATGTGGCATCTTTTAATGATATAGAAATAAACCTTCAAACATCACTTTTAGCCTCCAGAAGGTTTTCCTTTCCAAACTAGTCTCCAGAGTGTAATTTAAACAATTAAAAAACCTCACTGTTAATTTCCATTGTACTGAATGCTTTTGAAATGTTGAGTTTTTGTATAATTTTTTTAGTCAAATCTGAGATAAAGCCTAAAGTCAAACAGAATTTATGTGTAAGAAAACTTATGGTTTTTAAGCCTTGAGTATAGAATATAAAGTTTCTGTTAAATTATTCTCCTGTTAAATTATTTAATTTTATATAGCATTTTCTATGAGCCATTGTGAAATCTCTTAAACATTCAAAATATGCAGCTTATGAAGAACCTGCCATTAAGAGCACTGATTTAAATAATTGATCAATACTAAATATAAAAGCAGAGGGGAAGGCAAGACAAAAATGTTTTTGGCAGAGAACAGAAAATAGACAGTAGGTGAATAGGTACGAAGATGCAAGAAAATTGTTACTCTATTAGAACCTGAAAAGGAAATACTTGTGGAAATGATGGTGAGGTAGCACAGATCAGGGGTTTCCAAACCTAGTCACTGGGTATATGATAATCATTGGTAACTTCTGGCATCCAGGGTTATGTGTTTTTCTAACCACGTAAAACCAGAGCATCATCTCCTCCCAGATTTCCTACTGCGTGTTCCTGTCTTCCAAGTTAGGATTGCAGTCCAATGCTCACACTTGCCTTTCCCATCCATTCATGTACCTGCAGAAGTTTAATTTTGCACTTCAGCCGCATTCTTTCCCCTGCACATGTCCAAATGATGATCATTTGCAATCAATCAATGCAAAAGTCCAAATACATGCTTGTGTTTCAGTCTGGTTTACATCAGTTAAGCTTGAGTCAATTCGGGGGGGGGGGGGGGGGAGAGGAGGAAGGCATAAGCCAGCCTTTAAATTTAATAAATTGTTTCACATAAGATTTTGCAAATTGATGTATAGGCAAGTTTAAGCTAAACTGGTATAACTTTCTTGTGCAGTCAAGCCCTGAGCTATGTGTTTGGAAATCGGGAGGGATTTCACTTCCACTCCATTAGGTGTCTTGGTGTAAGAGGTGAAAGCTTCAGTTGTTGAATCAGGTCCACAAGTAGTTAAAAACAAACAAGCTCAGGTTTGAATGGACCTTTTGAACAAATAGGAACCAATTGCATTAACAAGAACACTAGAATCATGTAATTACATTCTTCAGTCATGTGAGAAACTAGTCAGCACTAGGTTGAAAACACTGGAGTCTGAAGTGGAGATGCTTTTGGAGCCCCATGGAAAAGGAATTAGAGAAACTGATGAGAGGAAATGATTGTTTTACAAATAAATATCAATGGTTGTTTCATTTTTCTCTCTAACACAGAAGTGATATATACACACATACTTGCACTGATGTATACACATCTTCAGATATCTGCTTATCTTAAAATCTTTTAACCTTTGATATATAAAAATCCAGTTGGTCATTTGGTCATGTTACCAAACATATTCAGACAGCTTCCCTTCCAAAATTCTCCTATTTGTAGAAGACTTTCTATAGTTTTTCTCTGTTTCTTGACAAAAAACTGGGTAATATGTTGTAATTTCACACAATGTTTTGCTTCTCGAGAATACCTTATTACAGTTGTTTTCTGAGCCAGTGAGTACTTCTAATATATTTTACAACTTATGACGATAATATATCTTTCAGTTTATCAAGGAAGCATATTTTAGGTTAGGCACTGTCCATTCTAGTGCTTCTCTTAATGTCTTGGTGATCACACAGAATCAAAATAACAAACAAAAATTAAATAAAGCACAACTGGCAGTATTTTCACAGCTTCTCTCATTTGGAGTGTATATTTCAAGGTGTGCTTTGTTTTGTTTGCTACTTACATTTGCAATCCTTTAAAATGTGGATTGAAAAGGACAATACTGATAAGGGAATTTTATGAGACCGAGGTGAATCTTGCATGTAACCACCACAGACTTCAGTCTCTCATTAATAGTTGTACAATGTGTTTGAAAGATTAGATGATTTCTTTTAGATAAGAAAAAAATGAATATAATATATGAAGCTGCATGCTTTAATATTTTTTCCTTTTTTTAGAATATGGACACTTATACCTGCACATGAGATTGAGAATCAGCAGACACTGGGATTATTGTCATTGCTTTGTTTCTTTTATGCTAGGTAACAGGGCTAATGGAGCATAGTGAGGCTTTGATAACCTCAGCTCCGCTGGGGTGGAACTCTCCTTGTTTTTTAAAAATAAACAAATAAGATAGCAGAGGCTGCCTTCTGAGTATCTTCTTGTAGGTCTTGCTTTTGATAAGCATATTTCAGGATGTTTCTAAATTCAGAAGTAATGCAGATTTAATTGGACATAAGGATGATTTAAAACTTTCTTTACCACACTTATTTCTTGAAGCTTTGGAGAAAGAGTATACCTTTGAAAACAAATAACTATCCTAAATTATTTGAGGTCATACAAGTTGAGTTTATACTATGACAGAAGTTTTAAAGCTGGCCTGTGAGTTACTAGTAATCTGAGTTGCTGTTTTCACAAATAACAGGTGATACTTTAGATTTTTTACATTAGAAACAATAATAGAAAATAACGCTTATCAATTTGGCAGCAGTAAGAATTTATATTTTTCATCCAGTTTTCTTGATACTTTTGATTTTTGCTATTACCTTGGATAAAACATAATGAAGTGTTAGAATTGAGAGATTTGGTGATAAATGAGGAGGTGAGGCGTACATTCCAGAAGTTACTCAGTATAGAAAAGTTCAATACCTGTAATAAAACATTACATCTCTCAGAAGAAATTCTAGGAAAGATGCTATAGTATGTGCTTTTGAGCTCTGGATCATTCCTTATAGCATCTTCTGTGAAGATTACAAGAGATATCTCAAGTTCAGAGGAAATTCAACAAAATGGTCATATACAGTGTAATGCTTTCATTGCAATCTAATCCTTGAGTCCTCCAGAAGATGAAATTAATTTAAGATAATAAAATTCATAACACTGTTGTCACACTATTGTATAGACGGAATTACTACAGACTTGCATGTAGGAAGACCTGAATGAAGGCAAGAAAATGTGGGTTTTGTTACTGTTTGGGGGTTTTTTGGTGGTGGATTTTGGGGTTTTTTGTTTGTTTTTTGTTTGGTTTTTTTTACTTGAGTTAGACTTTGAAGTTCAGTTTTGAAATTCTGAAGAAATACATAAACTCAGTGCTGGTCTTATCCATGCTGAGCAAAATAATAGAATCATTTAGGTTGGAAAAGACCTTTAAGATCATCAAGTCCAACCTTTGACCTAACCCTGCGAAGTCTACCACTAAATTGTGTCCCTAAGCACTGTATCTACATGTCTTAAATACCTCCAGGGATGGTGATTCCACCATGTCCCTGGGCAGTCTGTTCCAATGCATGACCACCCCTTCAGTAAAGAAATTTTTCCTAATATGCAAGCTAAATCTCCCCTGGTGTAACTTGAGGCCATTTCCCCTTGTCCTATTGCTTGTTACTTGGGAAAAGAGACCGACAACCACCTCCCAACAACCTCCTTTCAGGTAGCTGTAGACAGCAATAAGGTCTCCCCTGAGTCTCCTTTTCTCCAGACTAAACGACCCCAGTTCCCTCAGCCACTCCTCAGAAGACTTGTTCTCTAGACCCTTCACCAGCTTTGTTGCCCTTCTCTGGACGTGTTCCAGCACCTCAATGTCTTTCTTGTAATGAGGGGCCCAAACCTGAACACAGTATTTGAGATACGGCCTCATCAGTGCAGAGTACAGGGGTACGATCACTTCCCTAGTCCTGCTGGCCACACAATTTTTAATACAATCCAGGACGGTGTTGGCCTCCTCGGTCACCTGGGCACACTGCTGGCACATATTCAGCTGGCTGTCAGCCAGCACCCTCAGGTCCTTTTCTGCCAGGCAGCTTTCCAGCCACTCTTCCCCAAGCCTGTAGCATTGCATGGGATCATTGTGACCCAAGTGCAGGACCTGGCACTTTTCCTTGTTGAACCTCATACAATAGGCCTCAGCCCATCAATCGAGCCTGTCTCGATCCCTCTGTAGAGCCTTCCTACCCTCAAGCAGATCAACACTCTCCCTCCCAACTTGGTGTCATCTGCAAACTTACTGAGGGTGCATTCAATCTCCTTGTCCAGATCATTGATAAAGATATTGAACAGAACTGGCCCCAATACTGAGCCCTGGGGAACTCCACTTTTGACCAGCCACAAAATGGATGTAACTCCATTCACTACCACTCTTTGGACTTGGCCATCCAGCCAGTTTTTAATCCAGTGAAGAATATGCCTGTCCAAGCCATGAGCAGCCAGTTTGTCCAGGAGAATGCTGTGGGAGTCAGTGTCAAAGGCTTTACTAAAGTCCAGGTAGATAGACAACACCCCAGAGTCCTGAGGAAATTGGCTGATGTAGTTGTCAAGCCAATCTTCACCATATTTGAAAAGTCATGGCAGTCAGGTGAAGTCCCTGGTGACTGGAAAAAGGGAAACATTGCACCCATTTTTAAAAAGGGTAGAAAGGAGCACCCTGGGAACTACTGACCTGTCAGCCTTACTTCTGTGCCTGGGAAAATCATGGAACAGATCCTCCTAGAAGCTATGTTAAGGCACATGGAGGACAGAGAGGGGATTAGAGACAGCCAGCATGGCTCCACCAAGGGCAAGTCTTGCCTGACCAACCTTTTGGCCTTCTATGATGGAGTGACTACATCAGTGGACAAGGGAAGAGCTATGAATGCCATCTGTCTGGACTTCTGTAAGGCTTTTGACATGGTCCCCCCCAACATCCTTCTCTCTAAATTGGAGAGATATGGATTTGATTGATGGACTGTTTGGTGGATAAGAAATTGGCTGGATGGTTGCACCCAGAGAGTAGTGGTCAAGAGCTCAATGTCCAGATAGAGTTCAGTGATGAGTGGTGTACCTCAGGAGTCCATATTGGGACCAGACCTGTTTAATATCTTCATCAATGGCATAGCAGGATTGAGTGCACTCCCAGCAAGTTTGCAGATGACACCAAGCTGAGTGGTATGGTTGACACACCTGAGGAACAGGATGCTATCCAGAGGAATCTGGAAAAGCTGGAGAAGTGGATCCATGTGAACCTCATGAGGTTCAACAAGGCCAAGTGCAAGGTCCTGCACCAGGGCTGGGGCAACCCCTAATAGTAATACAGTCTGGGGACTTAAGGGATTGAGAGCAGCCCTGCAGAGAAAGACTTGGGTGTACTGGTGGATAAAAAACTGGATGGAGCTGGCAATGTGCACTCACAGCCCAGAAAGCCAACCACATCCTGGACTGCATAAAAAGAAGCATGGCCAGCAGGCTGAGGGAGGGGATTTTCCCCCTCTACTTCGTTCCTGTGAGACCCTACCTGGAGTACTGCGTTCAGCTCTGGAGTCCTCAGTACAAGAAAGACATGGACTTGTTGGAGCAGGTCCAGAGGAGGGCCACAAAAGATCAGAGGGCTGGAGCACCTCTCCTATGAAGAAAGGCTGAGAGAGTTGGGGTTGTTCAGCCTGGAGAAGAGAAGGCTCTGGGGAGACCTTATTGCGGCCTTTCAGTACTTAAAGGTACTCTTATGAAAGATGAGGACAGACTTTTTAGTAGGGCCTGTAGCAATAGGACAAGGTGTAATGGTTTTAAACTACAAGGGGAGATTCAGACTAGATATAAGGGATATTTTTTTTTTATGATGAGGGTGGTGAAACACTGGCCCAGGTTGCTCAGAGTGGTGGTAGATGCCCCATCTCTGGAAATATTCAAGGTCAGGTTGGATGAGGCTCTGAGTGACCTGATCTAGTTGGAGATATCCCTGCTCATTGCAGGGGGTTTGGAACTAGATGATTTTTAAAGGTCCCTGCCAACCCAAACCATTCTATGATTCTTTCCTCTGTGCTTGTTGGATACATGAGGAACAGAGCTATGAATTAAATAGAGGAGCATACTTCTGTCTGAAGAGTGGAATTACAAAATGTCTGATTGCGGCGAATGAAGAGACGGGACGCAGCTTGATGCAAGCAAGTTGTCCCTTTATTAGTGATTTTCTTACAATTATATACGTTTCTACCTTCTACATATTACACACTGATTGGTTAAATCTTAAGCGTAAAAAACACTGATTGGTTGATATTTAAGGCACACCGTTAGAACAATAGGTACTTACTAGTTTATCTTGACATAGCAATAATTTCTATTCCAAGGTTAGGGAGTTTCTTTCTACACTGCTTTCTTGATTACATATTGGCGCCATCCGTTCCCTTATCTGGCTACTTGTTTCTCTGTCCGTCTTGTTGCCTCCTCAACTGTGACGGCTCAGGGGTCTGCAGTTAGCTTGTTCCTTTGCTCCCAGGGCTTGTGCCCTACAAGTTCTAACAAGTCTCTATTCATCAGGCTATCAGTACTTGGACTCTTGTCCTTGAGGCCTTGTCCTACATCTCCCCCTTCCTGTTGCACAAAAGAACCCCTGAAATCGAGCAAAAACAAGGCACAAGTAATAGAACAAATAAAAAACCAACTAAGACATATTATCAATGTCAAAATAACCCACTGTCTTTGTTCCGTACAATTTTACAATTTCCCCTTTTTGTTTTTGAACAGCTAGTACCAGGCTTGCCATGTTCTGCAGGGCCCTTGCAAACATGACAGCAACCAAGGCAATAGCAAACAAACAATACTGCCAATTGAGTGAATGGATGCCAAAAAAGGCTGAAATTTTCTCAGATTTTGGTAACATGTTGCTGCAATGGGGCGCCTAAAATCCACGCAGCACATACCATCAAAATCCTCACAGCCATGTCCTTGAACCAACAACAAAAAAGCAGTGGCAATTTTGACTCACATTCTTAACTGCCTACCAAACAAGGTGATTTAACTCTTTAATGCTTTCCCTGCTGTTACTCTGGATAAGAGAAGAACCGCTGCGACACGTTCCCATCATAGCCTCCTACTACATTAGTATCTACAGAATGACAATTATCGACATTCAAAGTGTAAACAATATCAGCTTCTTTTGGATTAACACTATACATAGATGGAAGGGCACACCAAACAAGAACTGGTTCAGTCAAAAAGTTCGAAACATAGCATGCCTTCTCTGAACATACCTCTGGGGTCATTCCCTTCATTCCCTCTCTTTTTTATGCAAAGAGAAACACTTTTACCATAACAGAGAAGCCCCTATTTACATCTCTGAGCCGGGACACAAACCGCAGCTGTATGCTCCACCAGGCTCAGGGCAGAAATCATTCATGTAGTTACATAGCTATATATCACTACAAGCATGCAGACACCTATTAAACACTAGATAACCATGTTTATCTTTCCTAGTCTCCTTCACAATACCCAGCTGTTCTCTCATCTCTTGTTAGGTCAAATATTCTCCAGCTTCCTCTCCTACATCTCTCTTCAGACATTATCTATCCTCCCCTTTTTTGCTTGTTAGTTGCGAGGAGGCAAAGGGTGTGTGTAGCTGGGTGACCATGACCTGCTTTAAGTTACAATCAACTAAACACTGAATACAGGAAAAAAAGGTATGGGAGACATAAGGCAAACATCAATAAGGTGGTTAAAGATAATTATAATAAATCCTGTAATACTTTTGAGTCATGGCCCAAAGTTTCCCAGCCGTGAGAAGAGACCAAAGGCATCCTGCCCATGGCTCTGTTGCAGATCTTTGTTTTAAGGCTTTTGAGTTTTGTATACTTTTGTAAATTAATTCACAGTGGTCACTCAGATTCACGTAACACATCCTATCAAAGTCTTCACACTTGTGTCCCTGTGCTAATAATAAAAATCAATAGCAACTCGGTTCTGTAGCAACATATGATGGACAGAATCAACATCTGTTAATAAGCCAGAAAAAAAAATAGTATTTGTAGTATTACTTTGTTTAGCAAGCTAGCAGCCTAATTTACTAAGCAAGTTAAGAGCATGTACTATTCTTACAGAAGAGATTAGAGAAGCAAAAATGTGTTATGCTGCATTCCAGAACTCAGCCTGAGAATTACAGTCTGCTGTGAGTTCTGCGTTACAATCATTTGACACATGTTGGGGTTGCGATTGTGAAAGTTGCCCGTTTACAATTTTCATTGGCATTATCACAGCTAGTTGTTTTAAAAGCAACCCTTGAGCTTCCTGATGTTCGACTTGTTCCAAAATATTCTGAAGCCAATCAATCAAGTTAGTATTAAAGTTAGTGACTCTCTAGGACCCTGCAAGACTGTGGCAAGACTCCCGCATCCTGACTGCCTTAATAGCCATCTCATTCATTTGCAAACAGTTGTCCCTGGGATACCTTGCCTGAGTCACAGAATCGGCAGTTATTTTCTCCAGCCAACTGCTCATAGTTAACAGCAATTCCCCGATTAAGGTTTTCAGTCGAGGCCACTACACATAGCTCACAAAAATCAAATAACCACATCATATACTGTATCAGTTAGTACCATACAAAGCAATAACTTCCAATCATGCAGTGTGAGTGTATAAGCCTCTGCCATCACTTCAAGAAGGGACATAGCAAATGTATTATAAATCCTCCCTTCCCGCACTGCTTTGCTTAACTCTTTAACAGCCTCGTATTGCACAGGCTGCCACTCTGCAGGTTGATTTGTCTGACAAAATACTGAACATGCCACAGTGACTCCCAAATCCCCTCGCTTAAGCGCTTCCCACTTGCATTCCTGCCACCAGGCCCTCAGACTCCCTTTCACCCTCCCCGAATATACAGTCAATGCATCGGGGGAGGTGGGGGGGGGGGGGGGGGGCAGGGGATGTCTAGCTCCTTTTCCAGATCTATAGGACCTGGATCAAAAGGTTTATCAGTGTCAATGGAATCATTGTCCGAGTTGTCCTGTTCCCGTGCTTGGTCCTGTGTTGCGAGGGTCGCTGCAATCAGTGACAGAAGCTTTGGGGGCAGAGGAGGTGTGGACGGAATCGCCATCATTGACAGTGTGTTGAGAAGAGTTGCGCTGTCGGTGGAATTTACAGTCTCCCCTGGTTTAGCACTGTTAGTAGTATTAGTCCACACTTGGCAAAGAGTAGTCAGAATTTGCCACCAAGATGCTAAATGCATTCCTGCTGCGGAATCCCCCTGCGCGGCAGCATCATACAATCATCTGCTGACCGCTTGCCAGGCAAAGTGCCATCAGGTGGAAAGTCTGGCACCTTGTCACAGATCCATTCTAACAGAGTCACTAGCTGGGGACCTGTCACAGCTCGTTGCTGAGCTGCAAGCAGCCATTGCAATACGTCCAGGCTGTGCTGTTGATCTTGGGATAACTTCCCTCCCTTTTTTGTAGGTGATGGGTGCACAAAATTTCTGCGGATCCTGGTTCAGTTGGGCTACGCCACCGGTTCAGGCTCTGTGAGCCTCCTACTTAAGCCCCACCGTGGGGCGCCATTTCTGGCGTATGAAGTCACATACTCCAGTTGTGGTGCAACCAGAGACACTTAATTGTACAGAGAAGCTCATATTTATATCTCTGAGCCCAGATACAAATTCCAGCTGTATGCACCACCAGGCTCAGGGCAGAAATCATTCATGCAGTTACATAGCTATATATCACTACAAGTATGCAGACACCTATTTGCTACTAGATAACCATGTTTATTTTTCCTACTGTCCTTCACAATACTCAGCTGTTCTTTCATCTCCTGCCAGATCAGACATTGTCCATCCTCCTCTCATATATCTCTCTCCAGACATTCTCTATCCTTCTTTCTCTTATCTCCCATCAGTAATGGTCAGACATTCTCCATACTCCTCTCACACATCTCTTTTCATACACTCTCTATCCTCTTCTCCCACAGTGCATTATCATAACTCTGTGTACTCTCAGAAAAAGTCCATCATCAAGTTGATATTCCATGAAGAGCAAATCATATTACAGATTTATTTGCCTCTAATGTTGAAATGTCCATTGTTCCAGGAAATTTGAATTCAGTTTCATTACAAGATGTCGTACTATGGGATCAATTTCAAGTATACACAATTTCTAGTATGATATGCAACATAAGTCAAAACCAATTATAGAGAAAGTTAACATAATATCTCTTAGTTTCTTCAGCTTCTTATTCTACTTGTAGACCTACCAGTCATAGGGAATGAATGAGAATAGGAAATGAAGGTCAAATAATTGTGCCCTAATCTGAAATTATATTATCTGAAAGCCCATACATTTGCTGCTTTGAATGTTGCTAACAAATTGCTCCTTACAGATAGAATAAATTCTTCTATAAAACAAAGGGGTTTTTAAAGATAATCTTAACCATACCAATGAAGCAGATTCTTAGTTTGATACATTCCACAAAACTTTTTAACTTGAGCCCAAGGCTTACCATTGTACATGGGATTGTGTCAGATTTGTCTTACTTTCCATTAGGTGGATTTCCTGTTGGTACTGTCTTAGGTTTTTGTCATCCTCTGACATCAAAGAACTCATAAAAACGTTTTTTGTGTCCTTAGTTACCAGAAGAGATCCCACTCCTGCATATGGGAACTTAATATTATTTGTGCAAATCTTATGATGAAGTCCTGTATTCAACTTTTGAGGAATATTCTTTACATAATTTCACTTTCAACAGTGAAATTAGTTACTGTTGCATTAGCCAGAAAGTAGTAACTTTACAGCCTCTTACGGGTAATATTTTTATATAATTCTTCACAAATAAAAAGTAATGTTTAAATCCCATCTTTAAAATATTTTTATAAAGTTTCCTCAGATTTCTGTTTAAAACAATCCATCAATTTACTTGTATTCTATCATAATAACTAATCAGTTCTGGAAAAGTAGAAAATTAACTTCATAGATGTTTTAGTCATGGACAGAAAATCCTTTCAGACTGTCTTTCCATCTGCCTCCTCAGTAACCTCTCCTGTGCTTCACAAGGTCAAACTATCTTCTTCTAAAGACTATTCAAGTAAATCATTGTGTATCAAATATTAATCTTGTATCATATGGCTGAACTCAGGAGGACTGCACTAAATGTTTTAGAGTGGATTCTTGTTTGATATGCTGGGTGTGAGGACTACCAGTATTTTTTTAAGTGAAAGCTTAGGGCATGTCTCCAGGCAGAATGCACTGCAAAATAATGCAGTGATAGCTATTCTGCATGAGCTCCTTCACCTAGACACATTTATTCTGTGTTATAAGAGCCTTTTTTCTGCTTAGCTTAATTCACATCTCTCTCAGGCTGAAATAAGAGAGTTTACACAGAGAGCTATTATGGAATATCAGTTATTTCCTCTGTGCATACAAACATACATAGAGGTACAGAGAGACACTATAAGCAGTCTGTGTGGAAACTTGGAAGCCCAGATCTTAGCAATGGACTGGATGATTGATTCCCATTATAAATACCAATATTACAGATAGCAGTGCCTGAACTTTGTGACAAGAAGGAAGGTAGCTCATTAGAACTTTATCTAAAAGAAAAAAAAAATAAATCAAATATTACCAATGTAGTAAAACTAAAGACGGGGGAAAGTTTCTAAATGGTAAAGTGGCTGAAACTGTCTAACAATTCTGAAATTAGGACAAATTTGAGAAATAGTTTTGATTAGAAAATAATTATTTGAAACTAGTTTCAAAACTGCTAGCAGCAAGAAGTTGTGTTTCCCAAAGGTACAGCTTGGAGGCTATGGCATTTGAGGGACAGGACATTTTCCTACTAGTTCAAATCTCTTTTCTGCCTGGGTGTTGGCAGGGATTTGCACCAGAGTCTCCTATTTCTCTTTTCAGTGCACTGGGACTACTGGAGGGGTGGGGAGGGTGTTCTATGTCTCCTATTTGTGCTGTTTACATTTGTCTTTTAAGTATTAACTGTCAATTATTATACAGGATGCTGATTAGGAAACAGTTGCTAATCCAAGTTCCTGTTAATATGTTTATAATATAATGGAAAACAACAGGAGAGATTAAAAGACCTAGCACCAAGTACACTGTAATGGGATGGTAAGGATACTTTCCAGAAAAAAATTGGGTTCATCACCCTAGGAAGAAGCAAGAATTGAAGCCTGTCTTGTGTGTTCAGAGCTACTACTCTAACTACTGGATTTTGAATGAGATAGCAATGCCATATATTTTAACCATTCCTTTTGTTTCCTTGTATGAAAAATGCCAGAAATGCATCATTTTATCCTGATCTAATGGGACATATTGAGAGAGAAAGGGAAGAGAGCACTGGAAACCAAACCAAAGATAAAAAATTTACTTGTGGGCTCTTTGTGGATACTTGAGTAGAACAAGTTTGTGGAGAGAGAAATAAATTGAAGATATAGATTAGTTTGCTGGGATTTTTGATAATTTTTAATATTATGCACTGTTGTGATACCAGCGGATTCTGGATAATGCATGACATTTGAAGCTTGGATAATAGAGAAATCAAAGATTAGCCTCAACATTTGTGCAAGACTGCAATCCTGTCTTCAGTGAACATTTGTCTTAACATATATAGGTGCAGCATTTCAAATTTATTCCTGGTGCATTCTACTGACTGAGTGGGATGATCTAGGCCATCACATGTTTTGATGAGTAGCTTTCCTGCTTCTGCCCGGTACTTAGTTTAACATTTGATTCCTAATTCCTTTTTACACAAGAAGATTCTTGCTTGAGGGAAATGGGTACTAAGAAACAAAGACAAAGGATACAGAAAGAAAAAATGTTCTCATTTTTTTTCTATTATGTTCTTTGCTTTCAATCTGATTTTTTTTCTTGACTCAGTTAAATTTTTTTCCCCTCTCCTGCTTCCTCACAGAATTTAAAGGATTAGAGATGGGTAAGAATAACTTCAAAGTAATGATCAAGAAGAGAAGGTA